>NC_044913.1:58614440-58727317 GCF_001633185.2 Quercus lobata
TAACCCCACTTTTACTTCTTACAAAAAAAAAAAAAAAAAAAAAATTTGTGTCTAACAATAGAATATATCGCTAATGGGTTGACGCATATCTCTAGTGATGGTTGGTGTGCCCTACTTTGTTTAGTTCTGCATGTGTTATGAAAAAAAGCACTCATAGCTATTATAATGCCCTTTAATGTTCATGTGTAGGCATTCTTGCATGTCTAGATGGGTATATGAATATAGTAATGGAGCAAACAGAAGAGTACGTCAATGGGCAGTTGAAAAATAAGTATGGTGATGCCTTCATTCTCGGAAACAATGGTACTTTAAAGGATGACTTGTTATTTTACTATAATTATTCAATTTTTTTTCCCCATATCAGCGATTGAGTTATCTCTTTCATGCAGTTCTCTACATTAGTACATCAAAGAGGACATTGGCAGATGGGGCTTAGTTTTGATGTTTATCAAGTAATATAGATCATTAGCAGTCATGAATTTTATGTTTGTATTGTAATGTAGGATAATTTAGTTTTTGGAAATGAGGATTAGAGAGAGCTACTCCAAATTGGAAAAATGAAAGTTTATTGTGATGGAATGAGCTGTTATATACTTATATGTTTGATTTGAAGAGTGATAAATGGTTGTCATTGCATTAAGAATATAATTGATAATCATGATCATGATACCATAACCTTGCTCAACAGATTTAGACATTGAAGGCTGCACAACCCGTGCCGTGTCACCAGTAACTCAAACCCAAGATTTTGAGAGCGCTTGGATCTTACATGATATTTCTTCCCTTTTGTCATTTTTTTGCTTTCTTTTGGACACTCTCAATTTTAAGGAGTGTTGAATAGAATGGCCTATACTTTAGTCTAGTGGGCTGTTTTTGTAATTGGGTTGAACCTGTTCTCATCATTTTTTTTTTTTTTTTTACCAATTTGTTACCTAAGATTTATTTCACCTAAGTTGTTTACGAATTTATAATGAAAATGTTGTGTAGTTTTATTAAAAGAAAAGGAAAAACCTGACAAGTCCAATCCAAGATCCATCTCTTTAGCCATGTGGTGGTCCTACTACTTCTAATAATTGAGTCTTTCGGCGAGTGGTAGTCCAATGGTCCTCCCACTTTAGAAATACAAATAAGTCCATCTTCTTTCTGCAAGTGGTTGGTGGGCCTGCTTTTTATAATAATTGAGAAATTGTCCTTGCTTTGATAATTGAGAAATACAAAGAAACCCGTCTCAATTATTCAAGTGTTGGCCTACTCATTCTAAATTTTATTATTTTTCATGGAAAGAAAAGGCAGCATTAGGAGAGAGAAGAGAGGAGGAAAAGACATGAAACAGCCTTGAAAACTTTTCTTTTCACATGAACAATTATAAGATAATATATCGGCCCATATTTGCCTTCTTTTAAAGATTTGATCAAATAGTTTTTGGTATGTGATGATAGTTTTTTATCATTAAGTTTGGATATTTTTTTTAAAAAAAAGCTATTTAGTGTATGCCTTTTAATCATTAAGCTGAGATGATTTAAAAAAGAAAAAAAAAGAAAAGAAAAAGCTATTGTGTGTATGCTGCTCAATCAAAACAATTCAATTTCCAAAAAAAAAAAAAAGGAAAATTAAAAAGAAAGAAAGAAAGTAAGAAGAAGAAGTCTTCCACTGAAATAATTTTCCACCACTTTCCATGAAACAAAGTAACAAACCGAACCTAACTTTCAAAGAAAATCCATTTATGATATTATCCTAAATAATCCATGATTTTATTTTTAAGTTGTTTGAGACTTATCCGATTAATTTAATTGGGGTCTTAAATATTCATTATTCATTTCAAAATTCAAAGCATAAGGTGGAAAAATGTTTCAAATAATTCCTTTTAAGTCATCAATTTTCTAGTGAAGACCAGGTATTCTTTTTAAGACATAATTCGTCATTATTTGTTGCTGTAGCTGACCCCTTTTCTTTAGAAAAAGCACTTTACTTTTGAAAAACACAATTATTACGGTTCTGTTCACATCACAAAAAGTCCCATATACGTAAAAGACTAGAAGGAACCTTATCTAATCATGTGTGCCTGGTGCATGTTGCTGATAGTGTTCCCTCCTTCTACATTATTAATTGTTGTTGTTAGGATTTAACATCACAATTCTTCTATTGCTTCCAAATACTGAGAGCTTATTTCTGACTTACCACAGTACCAAACCGAAGATGGCTGAGACTGTCCTTAGTGTTGTTGCTGAGGAAATACTAGGCAGGCTGATTTCACTTGCTACTGAGCAGATCAGCCTTGCTTGGGGTTTCAAAGATGAGCTGACACGGCTTCGTGACTCATTAACCACGATTCAAGCTGTGTTGGCTGATGCAGAGAGAAGGCCAGTGAGAGAAGAGTTTGTGAGGCTTTGGTTGCAGAGGCTTAAAGATGTTGCTTATGATGCTGATGATGTCCTGGACGAGCTTGCTTACGAGATTCTCAAGCGAAAGGTGGAGATCCGAAATCAAATGAAGAGAAAGGTATGCTTCTTCTTTTCATTTTCAAATCCCATTGCATTTCGTTGCAAGATGGCCAACAAAGTTAAGACTATTGTTGAATCGCTAAAGAGAATTAATGATGAAGCAAATCAATATCGACTTACTAGAGTCGAATTAGTAAATGCCAATCCTGAGATTATCCCAAGCCACCGAGAGACTGACTCCTCTCTTGATCATTCTGAAGTTGTAGGAAGGAAAGATCTTGTCTCAGAAATAGTAGAGTTGTTGCTTCATGCAGCCAATGAACGACTTTCAGTCATTCCTATAGTAGGAATGGCAGGTTTGGGAAAAACAACTCTAGCAAAATTAGTGTACAATCATGAGTCAGTAAAAAAACATTTTGATAAGACAATGTGGGTATGTGTCTCCAATGAGTTTGAAGATAAAAAGATTTTAGAAGAGATTCTTGAATCCCTTACTTGTAATTCAAGTTCATTACAAAATAAGAACACAATACTTGAATGCCTTCAAAAAGAGTTACAAGGTCAAAAATATATTCTCGTACTTGATGATGTATGGAATGAAGATCTTGTGAAATGGGAGACTTTAAGGAGTTCTCTGATAGGAATGAACTTGAATGTGGGAAATAGTATTATTGTAACAACTCGTAGTGACAAGGTGGCTGAAATTATGGGGACATTTCCTCTACGTCACTTGGAAAAACTATCAGAAGATGAATGTTGGTCCATAATTAGGAAAAAAGTATCTCTTAATGAAAAAATTCCACTAACTCCAAATTTGGAGGCTATTGGAAAGGAGATCGCAAAAAAATGTGGTGGGGTTCCATTACTCGCGAGAGTTTTAGGAGGGATGATGTATTGTAAAAAGGAGGAAAGTGAATGGTTGGCAATTCAAAATAGTAGTGTTTGGAATTCCCTAATTGATAGCAATGGAATCTTATCCATACTAAAATTAAGCTTCGATCATCTTTATTCACCATCTCTAAAAAGATGTTTCACATATTGTGCAATTTTTCCTAAAGATTATGAAATGGGAAAGGAAGAACTAGTTCAACATTGGATGGCTGAAGGGTTCCTCCAACCAACTCAGGAACATTTTTCACCAGAGGATAAAGGTTTCAAGTATTTCGATATTTTATTGGCAAATTCCTTATTCCAAGATATAAAAAGGGATAATTATGGTGATCTTGTAAGCTGCAAGATGCATGATCTTGTGCATGATCTTGCCCTCTCAATTTCAAAAGGGGAAACCTTGCATTTAGATGACACAGTGGGAAATGACACTGAGTTGTCTCATATCCGACGTTTATCTATTATATGCAATGACCAAACAACACCAACAATCCTACAATCTAGAGATGTCATGGGTAGATTGCGCACAATTTATTCTATTGATGCTAATCTTGGTGACAAGTTATTGGAATTAAAATGTGTACGTAGTCTATCTTTATCTGGGCGACATGTAGACAAGTTGCCCAAGTCAATTGGTGAGTTAAGACATTTGAGGCTTCTTCGCATTGATCATACCAACATCAACGTATTACCCAATTCTGTTACTAAGCTCTATAACTTACAAACTCTAATAATCAAGTCTTGTCATCTTCTTAAAGAGCTTCCAAATGATCTACAAAATTTGATTAGCTTGAGACATATTGATATTGATCATCTGTATATAAAACAATTACCAATCAATATGGGGCGGTTGACTTCCCTTCAAACGTTGCCTTTCTTTGTTATCGGTCAAGACGCTGGTCATCGAATTGAAGAAGTGGGATGCTTGAGCCAACTCAGAGGAGGATTAAGTATTTACAATTTGGAGCATGTGAGAGATAAAGAAGAAGCCAAAACTGCAAATTTAGTGGGAAAGGCAGGAGTGCAGAAGTTGGGATTCTATTGGAGTAGATTCTATTGGAATAGTGAAAGGGATGGAAACAATAATGATGAGGATGTACTGGAAGGCCTTCAACCTCACCCAAGTTTGAAAAGCTTAGAGATTGAAAATTTCGAGGGTGAGAAGTTCCCTTCATGGATATTGGCACGTGATAACAGTAGTGGTGGTTTGTTTGTTTTGGACCATCTGTTGGAAATTCGTTTAGAAAACTGTAACATGTGCAACAAGCTTCCTACACTTGGGCATTTACCCCGTCTCAAGGTTCTTCAAATAGAGAGTATGGATAACGTGAAATGTATAGGAACAGAATTTTACATTAATTATGGTGGTGAGAGATCAAGTAATAGTGGAGGTGGTAGTGGCAGAAATGTGGTGTTCCCAGCTTTGAAAACACTTGTTTTGAAGTATTTGCCCAATCTAGTGGAATGGAAGGACGCAATGGAGTTGACAACAATAGAAACGGTGTTTCCTTGCCTTGAGGAGTTGACCATTACATGTGGTCAATTGACAAGTGCTCCATATCATTTTCCGTCTCTTAAGAAGTTAGATATTTCTGCAATCAAAAGCACGGCATTCGAAAAGATTATCAGCAAGCTTACCGCTCTCACCTCCCTCCAAATTTGGGATATTTCAGAACTTGTTTGTTTGCCAGAGCAGTTGTTGCAGAATAATAGGAGTCTCATGTCTATACACATATATGATTGTTCTGATTTGGTTTCCATCTCGCTGCATCAAGATGCAACCTCTCTCCAATCATTCAGAATAAGAGGATGTATGAAATTGAGTGAATTGTCGAACGCACCGCTCACCCTTCCTTCTCTTGAGACGTTTGAAGTAAGTGATTCTCCTAATTTGAGATCCTTTCCAAGTCTACAAGGTGCGGGGTCCCTTCTCCGAAGTCTGGAAATAACGTGTGGTGACGAAGTTCTACCGACTGCGTTACAATCCTGCACGTCGCTTTCAAGTTTGCGTATAAATGAGTGTCCAAATCTTATATTAATTCCAGAGCTACGAAAATTGCATTCTCTTACGGTGTTAAAAATTTGCGATTGTCCTAATCTGAAATCAATTCCAGATCTAGGAGAATTGCATTCTCTTTCAAGTCTAAGCATTTTCCGTTGCCAAACGTTAAAGTTAACGTGTTTGCCAAAGGAGTTAGAGTGCGTCACCCGCTTAAAGGGTTTGGCGATCGGTGGGTTTTGTGAAGAGTTGGATGCGTTCCCCAGTCTCAGTTCCATCCAACACTTGCACACGTCCCTTGTATCACTAGTATTGTATGGGTGGGCTAAACTCAACTCTCTCCCGGACGAAATACAACACTTCACTTCACTTGAATATCTGTCCATAAACAACTTTGATGGACTGGAAGCTTTGCCTGAGTGGTTGTGCGACTTTTCTTCTCTTCAAAGACTGGATCTTAATTGCTGCAAGAACCTGATGTATCTGCCCACATCGCAAGCCATGCAACGCCTCACTAAATTACGATCATTGTGGATTATTTCTTGTCCCAAATTAAAGGAAAGATGTGCAAGAGGTAGCGGGGCAGAGTGGTCCAAAATCGCCCATATTCCAATTGTCCAACGTTTTTGAGTGGTAAATTTACTGATACCTCAAATCCTCTTCTTCAGTTTTCCTGATTTATCTAATACCCTATATTTTTAATTGCCTCCTAATTTATTCCGTTTTGTCTTTCAGTTTTCCCAAAATATGTTTCCTGGCACTACGGTGAAGTAATTAATCTCATGGAATGTCAATCCACTCCCTAGAAATCGATGGATAATATTTTTATACCAAAGGGTAGCTGCGCAGATTTGTCCACAGATTTAATGTTATTAAAGAGGAAGCAACTTGAGTGGTAAGTTTATATAATCTTCTCTTCTTTTCTTTTTCTATGATAATCTCATTTCATAATTGCCCCAAATTTTTGCTCTCTCTCTCTAGTTTTCACCCTTATTTTTAGCTTGATGTGTAGGCATTGGGGATGACATTTCTATTGTGCATAGCTGGAGGAAAAATCAATCAACTAATTCACTCTCAACTGTGAGAGCTAACAATAGTTCATAAGAGCTGGTAAGTTTTCTCTTATGTTTACTCACCTGTTACTCAACAAAACAAAAAAAGAAAAAAGAAGTAATTGTTAATCAATAGTTTTCTTGTAAAATTAATTTGGCATGATTAGTGTTGCTACTGGGCTGTTACTCAATTGGGGCAAGCCTCTATGAGATCTATAATGCAATACATTTAACAACCTAACTTGTCAAGTCACCACCAACCTCTTTTTTTTTTTTTTCCTAAGTTTTTGGTATTTAAAATTGATAATGTGGTTCTACTTCTCTTTTGTTAGTAGATAACCATTCGTTTATTGGCATACATTAAGGCATTTAGCTCACCATATGGCAGGAACTGCAGATATTTTACTGTTGCCATTGAAAGGAAGGATGTGCTGTGGGAAAAAGAGCTCTATGGGTCCTTTTTTTCTATTAAATGAAAATGGAAAGTTTGAACAGCCAACAGATAGCATCTTATAGTTATCCATTGGTGAGTCCATCCAAAACAGACTTCCTACCTTTCTCTTTGCTATTAATTTTTTTTTTTGACCAATAAATACTCAATGATCTGCTTGTCTTTCATGACATATCCACTTCTTGAAGTTTTTCACAAAAATTGGGCATGATGTGTCTGTAGGGTTATTTGCTATTTGTTTTTCTACTGGGAGAATTAAGAGCCACCTGTGCACAAATAAGTCCAAATACTTCAACTACCATTGAAAATAAAAAAAAACATAACAAAGTGTAGGAGAATCATATGTTTTTTTTTAAGAAAATACAAACTGTTAGTCAAGTGTCCTGGAAAAAAGCTTTTACTGTCAGCTAATGATTAGGTTTTTATCCTATTTTTTTTGAACAATTGATCCAGTAATTGCTCATTTTTCTTGAAATCTTGCTACTTAGTGGCAATTCAAAATCATAGCATTATGCTTATAGTTATCAGCTTTTTAAAAGAAGTTAGCAAAACTAAAGCTAATAGGAAAACGTAAATGGAAGATCACTAACTACCAAGTATGTTCTTATTGGTGAATTAATTTTTCAATCCGAAAGCAGCCTTTCATCACAGTAAATATCTTTAAAAATTCACTCACAAAATCAAATCTCCCAACTCAAGATTTAGTACATTCTATATGAATGTATAAGAAAAGGTTAGGAAAATAAATCGGGTGCTCTTGCATGTCAGTAACATTTCATATTGAAAAAGAGACACTCTACATCCAAAAGAGCCAGGGAAAAAGAAAGAAAGGGAAAGAAAAAAGAATATGATACTTCCTGCTGAACTCAGTCAAGGCAGTAAGGATAGGGAATTTTTTTTTTTCTTTCCCTTATAATAACAGATTCCTTGACCTGAGATATCATTGCACCTTTTCAGTCTTCATACTGTGATATATGTAATTTATAAGTGGAAGTGGTGATATCATTTCATCATTAAGCAATATTTTCAAATTTGTAATCCACAGGTAGCACTTGGCCATTCTTGTGAGCTAGTCACTTTTAGTTTCTGTTCAAGACCTTTCTTTTCCTTTGTCAAGGATCCTTTATCATCCAGTTTGGAGCAAAATCTTCTTTTGGTTACTAAGCTGCTCGGCCAACAACGGAATCTCCCAGCAAAGCAATAGTTGTGTAATCCCTTTCTATGGAAAGCTAAGTTGTTTTCCGGAGTGGTTGAGGATTTATTTCAATTTATATCCATGCGAAAGCTAAGAATACAATCATAGATGGATTTTTTTACTGTTCACTTTGGAAGGAATATGGAAGGAGCAAGAGTGTCCCAGTACTAGAGGATTGGTTGTAGTCCAAAAATCACAATAGAAGGAATTTTAAATTGGTTCCAATGATTACATTAAAATTTGTGAGTTAACCCAATCTCCTCTTCTCTTCTAATTTCTCTCTTCCAACAAAAATATCTAAGATGCATTCCTTTATTTTTTTAATCTCCCTCCAATTTTGTATACCATTTACTAAATTAGTTGTTTATAATTTTGTATACCATTTATGGATGTTGGTTATCCTTCATTTTTAATCAAAGGTGTACTTCAACATGCTAATTATCCGGCATTTCCCAATTAAAGGTGTACTGAAGCACAAAATGGTGCAAGATTGCCCTTATTCCAAATATTCAAGAAGACGTTTGAATCTTATTTTAAGCTAAAAAGAATAAAAAAACAGTATTTTTCTCTTTAAGTGTCCTTTTGTCTAATGTTTCACATTTGGTGCATCATATTTTGTTGTATGGCATATGTAGATCTTCAAATATTACTGAAATAAGATTTTTTTTTTCTTTGCACAATTACGTCCTTGAATTTATTTTTGATTAGGTTTATATATGATGTGTAGGCATTGGGGATGACATTTCTATTGTGTATAGAGGAAAAATCAATCATCTAATTCACTCTCAACTATGAGAGCTAATAGTAGTTTATAAGCGATTTGGCATGATTAGTGTTGGTATTGGGCTGTTTGCCTGTTACTCAATTTGGGCAAGCCTTCATGAGATCTATAATGCAATACATTTGACAACCTAACTTGCCAAGTCACCACCAACCTCTTTTTTTTCCCTGCTGTTTTTGCTATTTAAAATTGATAATTTGGTTCTACTTCTCTTTTGTTATTAGGTAACCATTCATTTATAGGCATACATTAAGTTGATGCATTAATTGCCTCACCATATGGTTGAAACTGCAGATATTTTACTGTCACCATTGAAAGGAAGAATGTGCTGTGGGAAAAAGAGCTCGACGGGTCCAAGAATGTCTGTATTAAATGAAAATAGAAAGTTTGAACACCCAACAGATAGCATCTTATAGTTATCCACTGGTGAGTCCATCCAAAACAAACTTTGTACTTTCTCTTTTACTATTATTATTATAATGTTTTTTGAGCATCAAATACTCAAATGTATTGCATTATATATCCAATTTCTTTAGGTTATTCACAAAAATTGGGTATGTGTCTGTAGGGTTATTTAGTATTTGTGTTTTTACTAGGAGAATTGAGAGCCACCTGTGCACAAATAAGTTCAAATACTTCAACTACCCGTCAAAATAAGTAAACATAATAAAGTGTAGGAGAATCATATATTTAAAAAATATATATATACAAACTGTCAGTCAAGTGTCCTGGAAAAAAGCTGCTACTGTCAGCTAATGATCAGTTTTTTATCCTATTTTTTTGAACAGGGATCCAGTAGTTGCTCAATTTTCTTGAAATCTAGCTTCTTAATTGAAGTTCAAAATAATAGCATTATGCTTATACTTGTCAGCTCTTTTAAAGAAGTTAGCAAAATAATATCTCTTTAAAAATCACTCACATAATCGAGTCTCCCAAATCAACATTTAGTATATTTTGTACGAGTGTATAAGAAAAGGGTTAGGCAAAGAAATTGGGTGTTCTTGCTAGTCAGTACATTTCATATTGAAAAATAGACCCTCTAGATCCAAAATGGCCTGAACACGTTTGCCTTGATCAAATTCAAGACAGGGAAAAAAAAGAAGAATATGATACTTCCTTCCAAACTTGGTAGGATAGGGAAAATTTTGTTTTCTTTCCCCTATAAGAACAGATTCCTTGACCTGCAAAGTTTTAACGTTATTTTGTAAGTTTAGATACCATTTCCCTTTTTCAATCTTCATACTCTGGTATATGTAATTTATAAGTGGTGATATCATTTTGTCATTGAACAATATTTTCAAATTTGTAATCCATAGGTAGCACTTGGCCATTCTTGTGAACTAGCCACTTGTAGTTTCTGATTCGGCGGACCTTTCTTTTCCAATGTCACGGACACTTTACAGATCATCCATTTTGGAGCCCAATTGGCCAACAATGGAATCTCCTAGCAAAGCAATAAGCATGTAATCCCTTTCTATGTAAAGCTAAGTTGAAGTTTTTTGGAGTGGTTGAGGATTTATTTCAATTTATAAAAAATTTAATTGGGTTCTTTTTAATTATAATTAATTAGTTAGCATTTTTATTTGTTGATTTCATAAAAACATTCACTAAAAATAACTTGTGCACATCTCTATTAAAACATTTAAAAACACTACCTCCAATTAAGTTTTTCCATCTATAATGGTCTTTTCTTCTTGTGAAGCTTTAAATTATTGTCTTACCAAATAGGTGACCATAATTCTGGATGCTCTTGATTATGCAAATGTTCATACGATAGATCCTAATCACTTGCATATAAGGTAATGGACCTTTCTCTATAAACTAAAACAATTGGCTATTATTTGATATTTATAGCACAATATGGTTTTGTAACTCATGACTAAGAGTCAAACTCTTTTAAAAATTTTAGTCACTCATGATCAGTATTGACATAAGTAGTTTAAATAACCATGGTCTTGATTGATTCTAATGACTTCTGTCATGATTTTGAAAAATGTAAGAAGCACAGCTTATGCTCCAAGCATGGGTAAATTCTGATTCTTGCCAATGAGTTCTGTCTTTGGTTATAGAGGATGCTAACAAAAAACATATCACAAAGGTTCTACCTGGTGTCTCACTCCTTGAAACATTGGACAGACGATGAGCTCTAGCTCGACTGGCACTTCGTCTTCTAAGGGAAGGGTGAGGTTGGTGGGTTTAACACCCTCTTATTTTTTGTGATATTTTATATATGAAATTCTGATTACTTGGTACTATCTTTACAATTTTAAGTTACCAATTTGCGGTATTTAGGACCCTTTGTATTTGTACAAATTTTGAAGGTTCTCCCTTAGGTATATCTGGAATCTATGAGAAGAAATTCCAAATGTATGACTGAATTCTAAGATTGTCATTAGGTGAGCCTATAATTTCAAACTCCATAATAGTTGTTGATGTTGTGAATTAATTTGAATTTTTTTTTTCCTTTTAATAAAGAGATAATTTGAAGTTAGTTTTCAAACTTGAAAAATAATCGATGACATTCATTTTTCATTTTTTCCTACAGTTTTACCCTTGCTTAAAAGTACTTGGAAGTTAGTTTTCAAACTTGAAAATTCATCAATGACATACATTATTTATTCTGTCTTAATTTGAGTTTTACATGAAATTAAAAGTCTTGTTTACTGTACTCCATAAGGAAGGGCATCTTTAGATTCTAATTAAATTGAATGAGACCTTGATTCCATATTTTATTTTTTGGGATCAAATTATGATACAGTATAAGCCATATTACCATTAATTAAGATTGTCTTGAAGATTACACTGAAACTACGTTGATTAATTTGATTCTCTCTGAGTTTTCTTTTACTTTTTTCATAGAAACTTCTGTTTTTAGGTCAACTGGAGTCATATTGTATATGTATTTGCAAGTCTTGATTGCTGCACTATACTTGGAAACACCATCAGTAATGCATTAGGTGAGGCCTAGGTTTTTCCAATGCTTTCATGATCGTTGCTTTCATCTTCTATTCATGTATATAGTATTCCTAACAATTCCACCATGTTTCATTTCAAATGATGATTTGTTATGGCTTTCTAACTTTTGAAGCATCTATGCTGGTGACTTAAACACTTTACTAGACTATGAGGTAGACATCCATAGTTAGGCTTTTTATTTCATCAAAACATTGCACTAAAAATTGCTTGTACATATCTCTATTAGAACATATGAAAATTCTATCTCCAATTAAAGTTTTCCATCTATAGTGGTTTTTTCTTCTTGTAAGCTTTATATTATTTTCTTGCCCAACAGGTGACCTTTGCATTGGATGCTCTAGATCAAGCATACATTCAGAGGATAGTTCCTAATTGCTTGCATATAAGGTAATGGACCTATCTCTAATAACTAAAACCTATTTTCTAGTATTTGATATTATTAGTACAGTTTTGTTTATATAAAAGCCAAATTTTCTGAGTTTTGTCTCTTATGATCAGTATTGACATAAGTAGTTTGAACTACCTTGATTTTGATACTTGATAGACTTTGATGACTATTGTCATGGTTTTGAAAAAGGCAAGATCTAGCACATGCTCCAAGCAAGTGATAGATGGCAACTTCTTTTTTTTGAGCATACCTTTAAATTTACCAATCACACATTATTGACTCCTAATCTCTTCACCACCATCCAATTTTCTTGAGTCTTTTCCTTTTTCAAAATTTTTCTTATTCTATCATAAAAATTATTCTGTTGTGATGTGTTGTAGGCACTTGAGGAAATTTATCTATTCTTTCTGGCTGGAGAAATAATTTATTATAGATGGGAGCTGATGAAAGTTGATTAAAGTTGGTAAGTTCTCTCAAATCTTCTCCTCTTTTATTGTCTTTCTTATTCTTAACTAGTATATTGTTTATGCAATTATTCTCACCCCTTGGTTTATCCTTCTTGTTTCTTGGAATGATTTTCATGTTTAATGTTTAGAGACTATTATTCTATTGGTTTGCTGGAGCAAGAGCTTATGAATCTAATTTTTCTCATATTCCAACAATAGAGAATTAATTATAAGTAATACAATTTAAGTTCCTCTGTTTTTTATTTCTAAAATAAATAAAAAATTTCCCCATTGAAAATTTTAGATATAGCTAATAAAATCCATAATTGAGATTGTTAATAATTCTTCATGTAAAAAGAGCTTCAAATTTGAGATATAGCTAATAAAATCCACAATTCAGATTGTTTTTTAATGGTTCTTTCTCATTTTCATTTTCAATATGCAGGCATAAACTTTTTGCCGGCTTCCTACAGATTTTTCAAAATTTTGGATATTAATACATGGCCATATATGCTAGTTGCAGTAACCTCTCCTAAATCGTTCCTATTTGTTGATGGATGATGTGTTTTTCATTTTTCCATAAATTAGAAAATCATTGAGTCATTGTTGTTGTGTTATAAGGCCCTTCAATGTTAATTAAGTAGTGTTAAACATAATTTTAGTGCTTTATTTAAACAAGTTTTTATATTTAACAGAAGGCCCTCATATTTTGTCCAAATAGAGAAAAAGGAAAATTCTCTTCAAGTTCTGCACCCACAATGTACTTATGATTTCAAGAAGCCGGTCTGTTCCCTTACAATATGCTGCTGATTTTTTGTTTCCCTCATTTAAAAGAGGGATATGCCAAGGGAAATGGTCCCTAGTATACCTGGATAGAGAAATCATAAAAAGCAAGTGATAAGTCCCTCCAAACTTGAAAATTCATTAGTGCAGGAAACATGTTCAGGTACTTCTTTTTGCTGAGACCTTATTCTCTTCAATGTGGCATAATGCATAAGAAACTCAATTTTTTGTTCTTTACAATTATATTTCCTTCATTTTCTTAAAAACATTACAATACAAGCACATGACTGATATTTTACAAATTTCATACAGTTAAAAAGGTTCAATCAAACTTGCAGTTTTTTGTCATTTCAACAGTTTTCCAAAGAGTTGCTTATTTATCATAGATCTAGCTTTAGAACTATTGTCCAAGGTCCTAGTAGCACATGTAGAAAGTTGCTGATTGCTTAAAATTGTACATATACAAATATATAAATGGTATTGGTGATGATCCAACAACTATTTGGTAATGGGAGCTTTGATTTTGTCAATCGTGGCGCATCTTGATCCCTTTCACCACACTTTAGTTTGTTACCAACAACACATAATTAGAATATCTCACATGGGAGAAAATCTTTTGTAATATAAAGGAAAAGCATAAGAATCGGTCTTTTCTCTAGTCAATAACATGTCATTACAAACAAATAGGCTATCATGCGTATGGCTTAATCTCAAGTCTTTGCTTCAGCCTTTTCAACTATCTACACTAGCCTATTTGAACACCAATGAAACAAATAAACTATCTTATATGGTATCTGGAAAACTTTCATTTCTATAGGAGCTATACATTTGCAAGAAGCTACAAAATCTACCTATGGTGGAAGTGGCACATTGCCTCACTAAATTACAAATGCGAATGATATTTCAGTTTCCCAATTTGAGGTCATGTAGGCTTGCACAAAATGGTCTTAGATTGCTCATGCTCTGAGTTATATATTATAGTTGTTTTTTCAAAAGTATTTTCCAAAAAGCCAAGTTGTGGTTAAGATGCAATGATATGGTTATAAGCATTAGCTACGTCTCATAAAAAATTTCATATGTGTTCAGGTGCTCTCCTTTGGAAAGGGACTGGCTGCCTTTTTCTAAAGGACTTCTTTGCCATTTACTGGTATAACCTTCATTTTGCAAACTGACAATTGTTTTAAGCTTGAATAGCAGAATGATTTTTAATGCAGAATGAGCTTGGATTTCCCTGTTATTAATTTTCTTGCTGACACAGTCATCGCTTGTTACAAAGTGTATATATGGAGTTCTCCTTCCTTTACTAAAATTCTTAACCTGCAACTTAGTGAACATATGTTGACTACTCATTGTTTGATAAATTATTAACAATTTCCAAAGGGGGATCAAGTACTTTAGACAATATTACTTAGAGTTTTGAGGAGGAAAAACAGATAAAAATCAAGATATCTAGAGTGACATTCATGTATGGTACATTTGCCCTCTCCCATTTTCTCCATTAAATTTTTCTGTCAAGATACAAACCAAAGGAAGGGGAAGGGGGAAGGGGTGAAACAGAACTTCTGGCCAGTCTTCTAAGGTAGGGTGCATCCTTGGAAGTTAAAGAAATACCACTTGGCTATAAATGGCAAATGGTGAATTTTAGAATTACTCTTTGTAGATAAACATTTGAATGATGCTTGCTGCACCCCACTTTAATTTGTTCGGTATGGACTATGAAAACATACATTTATAGGCATTTATGATGCCTTTTAATCTTTATGTGCAGGTATTCTTACATGTCTGGATGGGTTTATGGACATAGCAATGGTGCAAACATAAGAAAATGTCAAAGGGAAGTTGAAAATTAACTACGGTGATGTCTTCATTCGCAGAAATAATGGTAACTAAGAATTGTCTTGTTATTTTACTGTGATTATTCAACTTTCTTTTTTTGGTCAATACCATATTTTACTTGACAGATAATGATTGGGATATCTCTTTTGATGCAGTTCTCTACATTAGTATAAGTCATGTAGATCATCAGCAATCATGCTTTTAATTAAGATAGTGGATTTTGGAAATGAGGATTGGAAGATCTTCTCCAATGGAATGAGCTATCATATGTTTGATTGAAGAGTAATGCCTTATTACTATTGTGATGAATGGTATCATTGATTTAACCGTGTGATCAATGATGATGATGATGATGATTGTTGAGTTGGTGGCTTGACAATGTGAACACCCTTTCCAAATAACGTTACTATGGTAATAATTTCGTTAGTTGCCCGATTTTGAAAGAATATGTGAAACTAGCATTTCGAGTTTTTAAAACTTGAGATCCAATTAGAACTCGAGTTTTTAAAACTCGTTTTGCCCGGTTTGTCAATACACTTACGTGGACAAATTTTCCAGGTGGACGAAATTCAGCCACGTAGAAATCGAGTTTATAAGACTCGAAATCTGCACAATATATCAATCTGATGCTTTTAAACACTCTCTCAGTTCAAACACCCTCTCACTCAGTCTCTCAGTTCAAACACTCGGTCTCTCAAACACTCTCTCTCAGTCTCTCAAACACTCTCACTCAAACACTCAAATCAGTCATCCTCAACCCCTCAGCGTGCAACAAAAATCACCCTCACCCTCAAACGCTCTCTTTTTCCTCACAATCGGCTTCAGACTTGAAAATCCCATACCTTGAAAATCCCTTTTCCTCACAATCGGCTTCACCCTCACCCATACCTTGAAAATCCCTTTTGTCCTTACCAACGGAAGTTCAAATTTTTTCAAGTTTGAAGGTATGTTTTTCTTATAAAAATTTGAGTTTTTTAAATAATTATTCCATCTGGGTTTAGCCCAAGTGTTTGTGTTTGATAATTTCCCTTGTTAGTGTAAGATTTAAGTTAGACGGATTTGTTTTGTTACTTGTTGTATGATTTGGGTTGCTTGCATGTTCTGTTTTTGTCTCTCTTTTTTGTTGGTTTCTGGGTAATAATGCTTGATATGTGTTTACTTGCTGGGATTTATGTTTGTAAAATCTTTGTTATGGGGTGGTTGCAAATGTTGCAGAACTCTTTGGATTTGTGTAATATGTCTTTACTTATAGTTTGTGTAGAAATGATGCAAATTTCTTCATTGGGCTCAAAATTAGAGAAATTTGTGCTTTTGTTTGTGCTCTTATTTTTGTTTTTTGTTCTTGGGTTATAATTACAAAAAAATTTAAAAAAAATTGAGGCTTTTGAGTTTTGATACCTTATTTTGTTGTGATTTTTTTACAGTTGAAGTTGTTTGCAACAATTTCTTGGGTTCAAAGTGACATTACTTTCATGGGTTTTCCTTGTTCTGTACTTAGCTTTAGCATATAGATTTGTTCTTACTATCTCACATGGAAGATTCTGTTTAACCCTTTGGGATTTGCTTGATTTGAAAGTATTGTTGTTCTTAGTCTATGAAGATACATCAGCACAATTAGTTTATTTCATTCCATAAAACTGCTTCTACACATGGTTTTTCTCTGCTTCATTGAAGTTTAGTTCCACTGAGTTTCTTAAGGAAGCCCCCATCACTTTGCACCTGATATTGACCCCCACAATAGCATGTAATCTTTGTGTATCAGGGTGATCACTTGTAGTGTTTGCTGACCTTCTAGTTAAAACAATTCCACCAAAAGCTAAATAATGGTGGCTGGTAAAATGAGTGAAAAGAACATTTGAATTCAAGTTTGGTACACTTGGCCCAATGCCAAGATGTGAATGACTACAACAATAACCAATTTGATAACCCTGCAGTTCTTCCTCTTATCACACAGGTCGTTTACAGTCAGATTTCCAATCTGACTGCTGTTATTGGTCAGGATATTGGCAAGCAGTCCAGCTTCTGCATTAGGGATTGGTGAGTGATCCCACTTTGTTTGCTCAAAAAAAAAAAAAATTAAAATGCATGGAAGAATAGAAAATTGGATTTTGAATCTTATTATATTGATTTCGTTTGGTTATGAAAAGTCAGCACAATTTAAGTTAATGGGTGAATTTGGTAAGCTAAATGAAGTTCTTGCTATTAATGGTACTTTGGATTCAATTGCTAGATTAGTAGTTGTTTATTGAAGCTTAAGCTGCTTGAGAATATTGTAATTTTGTCTATTTATGCGTTTAAGATCGACATTTTAATTTCCCTTCTTTCATTACAAATTTTTTGCCATATGTGTATTTTTGAATCCCATTAATCTTTTTATTTGTTTACCAGTATAAAAGGGTTGAATTTATTTGATTTTATCTTGAAGCTTAGTTTATTGTTTCAGGAATACTGACTGGGATTGAGCCTTTAATTTTTCAACCAACTTGGATTTCTTAGCTTCTTGCATCCAGAAGACTAATGGTATAAGTTCTTTTGATTAGAAAGAAAATGATAATGCTACTCTTTGAAAGATGAGAAAATCCTGGAAAAAACTGTAGCTTAGGATTTTTGATATTTTAATGTCTATTTTGCTGAATAACATATAACCATATGACTCAGTTCAAATGACCTTCTCATTTAATGGGGAAATCTTTACAACATTAATCATACACTCTTGATGTTTGCGTCCTTTTTTTTACCTCAGTGTTTTTGGCAACCAATTGAGATGTTCAACAATTAGCGAGAAGCTGCATGTTGTTAGTGAACCAATGTAAAAACTCTGACAGAGTAATGATTTAGTGGTCATTCATGCGTGATTATTGGGTTGCTAGATAGATGTATATTAGATTATATGTTCTTAGAACGTTTGGGATACTGTAGAATTTGCTAGATCTATTATTTTCTTTTCTTTTCTTGTGAACATTCAGTAATTGTATGGCACATTGAGTTCAACATAATTATCATTTTGTTACTGATAAGGTTCACTCTCTCTTCAACGAATATTTACTTATCAGGAAAAGAATGCCATGGTTCACATTAATTCATTTCCAATATGTTAAGAATGAGAGTCAATTTACAAACCATCAATTTTTTGTCCTTGCTGACTTTTCTCAATCTACTTGAAAATCTTTTTAGGTTAACATCTCTATATCTTCATCTATTCATGGTGGTTTTCACTCTCCTACAGGAGACATTACACATCGCTTGTGTTCAGTAGTAGAATTGAAGTTTTACTTCAATAGTTTCTTTGAAAGATCTGGGAGTACCAATTACTTGAAACCTAATAAGAACTGTAATTTAACCTCATGGGTAAAAGGCTGTGAGCTGGGATGGGCTTGTAGTGTTGGCTCAAATCAGAAGGTTAACCTAAATGATTCAAAGGTCATCCCCGCAAGAACACTCAACTGTCAGGCTTGTTGTGAGGGTTTCTTCTGCCCTCATGGTCTTACCTGCATGATTCGTAAGTATTTGAGAGTCCTGAATAGCAGTTCTTTCTATAAAAACCTGGAGGAGCTTCTAATTGATAAAACTTCAAATGTCAAATTGTCTTGTAGACATCAATTGCCATAATAAATTTGTGATACCAAGTTATTAAAATAGGAGGCCACATATAAATGTTACCATTGGGATAAAAATTTATGAAAGGTCAACCATTTCCCTCCATATCTCCTAGGAATCAAGTAGTACTTATACATATGTACTTTTTCTTTTTCCTTGGTTAAAAGCTGTCTCTGATGTTTCTTCTGGTTGTTGGTCTCCAGGGAATCCAAACCATACTTGTGGAGGAGCAAATATTTGGGCTGATGTTGGTAGTAGCAATGAGTTATTCTGTTCAGCTGGATCATATTGTCCAAGTACCACCAGCAGACAGACTTGCACTAGTGGGTATAAAAAAATTTCTCATTATTGATCACTTAGCAACCTTCTCTAATGTTTTGCTCGTTGCAACCTTGTACTTGGTTTTTGAATAATGTTTTAACTTGATATGAAAGAGTGAAAGAGTGCTTTCATTACTGTGGACTTAGAAGCCTTCGTATCATTAATGCATGTATTTAATTTATTTGGAGCTATTAGAGCATGATCTACTTTTGGGGGAATATGAGTTTGAAGTAAAAAGAACTTCTTTTTATAATTGTCTTTCTTGCCTCTATGATTATTTCCTAATGCTGTCATTTTTTTCATGGGACTAGACATTACTGCAGGATGGGTTCTACATCTGAGAAAAGTAAGTTTTTTTCCTCTCCCCCACCCCCTCCCCCTTTCAACTAAATTTCTGAAAAAGTTTTACATAATATATAGCAATGCATGTGGATTAGTTTATGATCAATTAGTTGTGTAGTAAATTCTTTTTTCTATGCTGCAACAAAGAAGAGTTTATTTTTTTCCTTTTTTTTTTGGTACTGCTATCTACGCCTTAATACAGGATTATGGATTTGTCTAGAGTTTCCTCTCTATAAGTTGTGTTTTATTGGTACCCTAGATAGACCATAGAAGACTATATTCTTAAACCAAAGACCATAATCCAATAAACCAAGTGAATGCTACATTACTTGTTACCTAGCCTGCAAACCATGTTTGCTTGCCTCCATTGATGACTCCCGTTTGGTAAATTAAGTATATAATATTAGGCTATTAACTTTGGCTGTAACTTATTAGGGATTTAACTGTTTGTATTGCTATTTTTATGTCAAAAGTAAATTATTGTCTTCCCTTGCTTTTTTGAGTTTGCTGTTGCATTTCTGGTATAAATCTATACCAGCTTACTGATAAGGTTCCCTGGCTCATGTGTCTCTGTGTCAATTGACAGGGTCATCCAAATGTGAAGGCCATCCATTCATCTAAAGGTGTTGGTGAGCCTCGATTTTTTTCTGGCGTCGGCTGTCTTTTTTGCCATCAAAGATGCCATTACAGCTTCAAGAGCAGAAGTGGGTTGTAATGACTGGTTTGCTCTGGTTAATCCCGTAACACCCGAACGCATCCGGATGGCTTGTTTGGATGAGTTGACTGCACCATTTATATGTCTATTGTAAAGTTTACTTGTCTTTAACATAGTGGTTACAAAATAAAATGAAATAAACTGACTTTGCCAGTCAAGGAAGAGCAAGGGGAACGCCCTTTTTGTAAGTTAAATAATGGTATTCTCATTATTTACTATGGTACAAGATGTACTTACATCAGCACAATTAAAGGATCTCAACTTAAAAGATGTACTTAAATTTTGTTTCTAGAAAAAATATTGTAATTTCATTGCTAATTGCTTCCCCGTTTGTAATATGTAAACCTGAAAATTCAATTCTCTTTTCTGTCCATTTTGTTAATGGAAAGTATGAAACAAATGAAAATTGAGTGTTTTAGAATTTCTAATGCTAACCTAAAGCATCTTGCTTTCCCTTGCTTTCTTAGTGTTTTTGGCTGGAGAAGAATCTTGACAACCTATGTATATATATTTCCACTAAATTTATTAGACTAACATTGCGGTTGTTCATAAGTATCTCATACGTATATAACTTACTTTAGAATAAGCAAATTAAAATTTATGTTTTCATACACACACATATTCCTCTCATTTTTAGGGTAGTGTCTATTTGTGATTTGAGTTTATCTTGACACAATAGTTCGGTCCCCCAACTCAAAATTTCTAATTCTGCCACTGCGAAAAACTATAACCACTGTAAATGGCAATAAGCAACAACAAATAAAAAAGCAATAGCTAAGAAAAAAAGCTAATTTGTACAAAAGAAAAAAAATGTGAGATTTTAAAAAAAATAAAAAATCACAAAAAATCGAGATTAAAAAAAAAAAAATGAGAAGAACTCGAGTCTTTCAAACTTGAGATCCTCCAGAAAAAAAGCTCATATCTAAAAAAAAGCGAGATTAAAATATATATATATATATATATATATATGAGAAGAACTCGAGATCCTCAGGAAAAAAACTGATATCTCCAAACAAACAAAAAAAGAGCGAGATTTTAAAAATAAATATATGAGAAGAACTCGAGTGTTTCAAACTCGAGAAACTCGAGTGTGAGGGCTGATAATTTTGTCTGGGAATTTTGTAGACTGCGTGTAAGTTTATAAAATTTTTCCCATAGAAACTCTATTCTTTAAGACTCAAGTTCTATGTAAACTTTATTTAAATATCAATTAGAAAATCAAGTCTTTAAGACTCGATTTTTATTTTGTAGAAATCGAGTCTTTAAGACTCGAGATCAATGTGGAATTTTAATCCTAGTCAGCAGTTGCACAGCAGTTGTAAAGCGAGTTTCTAAAACTCAATTATAAATAGATCTCGAGTTTCTAAAACTCGAGATGCTATTTTCCTTAATCCTTTGAAACGTTAGTTAACTTACTGTATACAATCTCCTTACACAGCTACTCTGCAAATATCCCCTTGACAATGTTTAAGTAATGTTGTCGTGTACTTGGTTTCAAATAGTGTCCACCACATCACTTGCGCTCCACACAAAGATTAGCCAACCTTATTGGTTCATGTTGCAAACCTAAACTATTATATATATGTGGTATTGTTAATTGTTGTGTGACAAAAAATAGAGTTCAAGAATTTCAAAAAAAAAAAAAGTTCAAGCGGTGCTTTGTTTAAGAGAAATTATAGGTTTCTCTTCTCACATGCTTATGGTGAGAGTGCTCTTTAGGTGTATTGATGTTTGGGTTTTGTGATAGCACATTTATACTATCTTTGTAATTGGTCCTATTTTCTTAGTGAAACTTTTTCCTTAACACCGCTCGAGGATGTAGGCTTATGGCTGAACCATGTAAATCTTTTTGTTCTCCCATGTGATTTTTTTTTTCTTTCTATTTTTTTTTATTTCTATTTTGCATGAACACTGACTATCATTTGGTTATACACAACAAATAAATATCAATGCTTCCATTATTGATGACTCCTCCTTAACAAATAAATTTATACATTGATGCTTGATGCATAACTTTTAGAGGCATCTTTTGTTTCTGGGGGTGTTCTACTAGCGTGAATATGTTTTTAGATGGTTTTAGTTTACAAGAAAACTACTTCGCATTTTACTTAATTTTTTACTCAAATTTTTGAACCAAGAAAACCATAATAAAATCATAATGGTTGGTTGGTAGCTAGTGTTTAGCTTGCTGCAAATATTTTTGTGAGAAGATGCGGGCCCTTCTTTATTTTGAAATTTAATTATCTATTTTTGGCTAGGGAAAATGATTTCGGAAATCACATTTGGATTTATATTCAAGACTTGGGAAGAATGATTTGAGAATGTTTAATTATAGGTGACTCTGAGTAGTTCTCAACTACGCCCCCACAAACTATCCTCACACCTGAAGCTAGTTGATGGTTAGTCGTTAGTTACCATTACAAATCACCCCTTTAATATTGATAGCTAATTTCGAAGGCTAACGATTGTATAGTGAATTCCCCCCCCCCCCCTCCCCACCCCCAAAAAAAAGAGAGAGAAGAAGTAGAGAAAAAATAAAAGATAGTATAATCAATAGCTAAAAATTTTAACATCATTAATAATGTTGTAACCAAATCAGACACTTGTGCTACCATTTTATGCATTTCATAAATCTATTTGTCAGAGATCCACATCCCTAAGAATGGAATTTGATTTGTTAATTCTTTTGGTATATAAATTTAGTCCCAAAAAGAGCTGAATGTTGAATTACTCTTTTGTTCACAAGGAAACATAACCTAATTAATCTATTTTCCACATTTTATATTGTTTCTTACAAAGGCCGGGAGCATGCATGTTAGCAACTTCCATTAATTCTTTGTACCCAATAAATCAAAAATAACTTATTAATAAAATCATCAGAGTTATCATATACATAAATCAAAAAATTAAAAATAATCATATATAAATGTTGCCCAAATCAATCACTCAAATAAAATAACCAAGATCCCTTATCAAAAAAAAAAAAAAAAAACACTAAGATTAGGATTCTGCCAATGTTAGCACTACCTAGTTTTGCAAAAATCCAAAGTAGACAAGTAGGAATACAAACTGAGCCCAACAATATTGTCAACTTATGTTTGTATCCAAGCAAATTGGACTACCTAGAGATATCTTCCTAGTACTATTTCCCACTTCCAAGTTTTTTTTTGGTTAACATCCCACTTTCAAGTTATAACCTTACAATATTGTCAAAAGGCACAAGTCTGTGAAGGACACATTGTGGTATGAGCTCACAAAGGAGAACAGTGTGGAAGGGGTTGGACCCATGGGCTTTACTAGTAATGGGCCTCTCTTTTGAGGTCACCAAAATGTGCAACCAATTACCTCTCTTTTATCATGTCATGTAGGTGTCATTTGCATTCATGATTTTTATGCTTGTATTTTAACATAAGAAAGTGTGGATTTTGGAAATGTGGATTAGAAAATGGACAAATAAAACTTTTCTTATATGTTACTTGTAATTGAATGAGCTCTGAAATATTTGATTTTAAGTGGGAAATTGTCTTGTTTTGGTGGTGAAAGGTCATCTTTGCCTAACAATATAATCAATGATGATGATGACAATATTGCTGCCTTGTTTAATAGATAAGCTTATACATTGAAGCTTGCTGCATGGATTTTTTGAGGTATCATTTGTTTGGCTTTCGATATGGCTTCAATTTGCAAGAGACTACTTTGTAATATATTTCAATTTTCTGTAAAATTTCCTCTGAACCAAAAAAAAAATCATAGTGGTTAGTGACTAGTGTTTAGCCTCTTGCACATATTGTTCAGGGAGAAAATCGAAATTTACAATGAGTAGAACGAAAAAAAAAAATCAATAATGGTTGGGATTAGCATTATTCTGTTATTCAAAATTCATAAATGTCGGTGGATCATGAGTTTTGCATTTTTCTAGAAATTAGAACTCTAGAAATGATACTGCTATAGTATAAGGCCTTCATACATTAATTACGTGTAAAGCATCTTTTTAACAGTTTTGCAAATTAATTTAGCTTTATATGCTATTGAAGGCCCTCATATTTGATCCTAAAAGGAGAAAAAAGTACTCACGATTTCAATATGCTGATCCATCTGCGTCCATGTAATATCTCCACAAATTATAGATGTTGCTGACTTTTTGTTGCCCTCATTTTAAGGAAGGATATGCCAAGGGGAATGATGACCGGTGTCCCAAGATTTCCCATTTTCAAGCAATAGATATCTTAAAATTTAAGTAGTAAGTACCTCTGAACTTGAACTCCTATTACTCCTACTCTCTTCTCTAATTATGTTTTCTTTTAAATCCAAATACCAAATATGTTTGTTCATAAGTGATCCTGTATTTCTTTCTTATTATACTTGTTTTCATCAAGTTATTCGTAACATTTGGTCATTATGTCTCCAAGGGCTATTCTATAGCTATTTTTCAACTGGGAGCTAAAATTCATTAGAACAGGAAACAAATTCAAGTACATCATCCCTCCTTTTTGCTGGGGTGTTTTTCTTTTCAACATGGCACAATACATTAGAAACTATTCATCTTTACTTGTACTTTACAATTATCTTTGCTTAGTTATCCTGAAGAAATTATTACACAAACAGGCTATTATGTGGATGACCTACTCATAAGTCCCTACTTCATTGATTTCAACACTACACTAACATTTTTAAAAATTCATCGAATCAAATAAAGTGTTATATTTTCCATAGTAAATGGGGAACCTTTTATTTCTACATGAGCAATAAATTTGCAAGAAACTGCAATATCTGTCTACAAATGCTAGTGATCTTTCACTGTCCCAATTAGTGCTCATGTAGTTTAACGTAGAATGGTCTTAGTCATTCATGTAGTTGTTACAATTATTTTTTGTTCTCCTTTTTAGATTTTTTTTTTTCTTGAAATCCATGTTGTGGTCATCATGCAAACATATGGGTATAATCATCAGTTGTTTCATTAAGGGATTGACTGCCATTTTTTAAAGTAATTTTTCTTTGAAATTTTTTGGTATTTCCTTTGTTTTGTAAATTGATAATCAATCTGAACTATAACAAAAAAAATATTTTTTAGTGCATGATTGGCTTTAAATATATGAATTTCTCCATTATTTTTCTCCTTTTGTCATAATCATATCTATTACATAGGTTGTGATGAAAAATAAATATGAAGGAGTAGGACTTGTGGTGGTGGGCTTATTAAATGAGCCCATCAACGATAATTATGTGGAAGGGGTTAGACCACTGGGCTTTGGTGGTAATGGGCCACTCTTCCAACATGCTCAACCCATTAGACACGAAGATATAGTCTATCTTTGGAATGCCAACAAAACAACAAGTACTACTTGTCTATTAATTTAGTAGTTTGAAAAATAAATTAATAGACAAGTAATACTTGTTGGGATTTAGTTTAAACTTTATGAATGTTCATCTTTGGAATGCCAACCAATACTTTTTATACTTTAAAAAATACGTTATATTCTTTAATTTATTAGTTTGATTTATTTTGGATTTTGGGATTTAGTTTAAACTTTATGAATGTCATAGTTTAATTTATTTTTGTATTTTGAGCCTTAGTTTTGAAGAAATTGAAATATATTGGGTTCAATTATGTTAATTGTAATTATTAATTAATTAAAAGATTTGAATTGTTGAATAAAACCTAATTATTTTTATTAGGTCTCCCAAATGGTGCCAACCCAATTCCCACGAGGTAGGATGCTTTTAAAGATAACATGGATTGGATTGAGTTGAACAGTACTACAAATTCAGTCCAATTTGACCTAAGCAAACTCCAACTTAGTGAATTGAAAAAATTTAGGCTTGTTTATTCAATAAGCTTGTTTATTCAAGAAATTTGAGTTACTAATGTTTTTTGAGCTAAGACCTTCCAATTTCCATCGGAGATAATTCTTGAAAATATAAGCCCATTTGCAAAAGAGATTACTTTTAGTAGTTACATTCAAATTAAATATACTACACAAGAAAAGTAAAATAAAAGAAGTAAGAAGTAGATTGAATAAAAATAAATATTAGAGTATGAAGTCAGAACCATTGATGTAATACACTTTCATACCATCTGTAAGGACCAGATTTGGAGCTCAGCCCAAGATGAATGGACTTAGGCCCAAAAAACCCAAAACAATGAATTTGTAGAGAGTGGGTTGGAAAACTGGTTCCGAATGAGTAGGACCACAAATAAAATAAGCTTAATTCACAAGGATAGGGAAATGGATTGAATTAAGTTTAGGAAAATCATCCTCGGCACAGGTCCGACGAGGTTAGTTCTTATATATTCCTCACAAGTGTGATTACAGGTTTGGTTCTTAATTGCCACAGTGTTTCTCTCCTGATTTTTCTAATTCCCCATTCATGGTGGGTCTCTTCCCTTATATAGTTCCTTTTAAACAATCTTGACCTTCCACTTGTTGATCATCCAAGCCTTTACTTGAGTGCCTGTTCCAATCGGACACCCCTTCCAGCCCCTTTTGTGCGTTGAGGAAGCCAATATAACCCTGTTCAGGGGTCTTCTCCATATTAATGTAGTCAGAGAGTTAGTTGCAGAGCCTTAAATGCGGTGGTAATAGCTTTCATCTTAGATATTTTAGGACTTCCCTCTGTACTTTGTTTTTGCAGTGCTTATCCGTGCCTGCAAAACTTCTGAGTATATCTCTCTGAACGGCAGACCACCTGTTCAGACCTAGGTTTTGTTTATCCGAGGTGACATTTGTCCTCGACCTACCCTCCTGTGCCACTGTGACCAAAACTGACCTCATCATCTACTAACACGGATTCTAATAATAACGTTTATCCCTTCTCAGATGATCTCTAGTCCTCGGCTTGGGCCTTAGGCCCAATACATACATAAACAATGGGCTCTAAGGCCTAATGCCCCTACATCATCTAATAAAAATATCTAAAATGTGATACAAAAGATTTGTATTCTAATCGAACACTATAATAAAATTGGTATCTTAGATTGAGAACACATGTTGATGTGTAGAAAGAGAAAGCAAAACGAAAAGAATTAATGTGATTCTATGATTTCTGTCCGAAATTTTAAATCTTCTAAAAATAGCCTCAATATTTCTATAAAAAATAAAAATATATTATAATCCTGAAATTATGGTATCTCATGATATTACAAAACTATTATTCTTGAAATAAATAGTCAACATTATATATGGTAATATCTCATAGAATATCCAAATAAAATTTGAGTGCAATTAAGGGTTGGTTGACTACAGAAATAATTAGGAAAATCAAATATGGCGAATTCTAAGAAATCTCGCATGACTGAGTAGCAGGTTAATTTTAGGCAAACCTCTCTTTATAATTGAAATTCGAATTTTGACGCTCTCACTCGAAGTAGTCAATCTTTCTCGATCTAGATTTTAAATGCAGCACTTTGAATTTTTCATTTAGCTCTTCAACCTCATTGAATTGTTACAAGTTCAATTCAACTTAAATGAATGCATGGGAATGTTTGCAATTAATTTTCAAACTTTTGCCATTGAATTTGACAACACAATATTAACTCTAACAATTATGTTTTTCAAACAAAGGCATAGTTCCGTGACTCCAAAAGTTTACATTATTATAAGAAAAAGTGTTAGGTATTTATTTATGTAATCATTTTCCATTATCCCAAGAAAGTTCTTAATCACTCCATACATCCATATAATTTTTCAGGCATTTTTTGTTAAATATTAGTTTTTTACCAATTATATTATTAAAGAACTTCTTTTGCAAGTTATTTAGTTATATAACCTCATTTTTGAAACTCAACTTTGTGAAAATCGAGTTTCAAGCACAACTTGACCTCACCAACCTCGAGTTCCAAGCTATTTTACACTTACGTTTTACACTTATGTGGTGTGACTAACTGATGGTATTGTTTAAATAATTTATTGCACGTGGCTTTGAAAAAAAATATTGACAAGAAACTCAAGTTCAGGAGGGAATAACTCAATCCTGCAACTAAAAAAAAAAAAAAATCTTCAGAATCATTTTGAAAGAAAGCCACACCCAAATTAGACCAAAACCCAATTTGTTCCTAATCTGAAAAGTTCACTGAAACCCACACCCAAACATCTTACTTGCAGTGATTTCCATTCACCCACTAAAATGGTGGTTCACTGCTCGAAGTGGTTGGGTTTTACGAACTAGGTTCGCTAAAATGAAGCTAGGTCCGCTGAAGTGAAGTTGGGCTTGCGAGGTGAGTATGCAACGATGTTGGATTGAGTATGTTGCTCTAATTTACTATTTATAAAATTAGATGAGTATGTTGCATGACAGCAAGAGCCTTCGCATGTACAAAATTTTAGTTTGTTTATTTAAATAACAATACTCAAGTTTTTCCTTTAGTTAAATCGCAGCTAAAAAGATATTTATTTATTTTATTTAGTTAACTATTATATTTTCACAAATTCATCTATTTTCACAAATTATATTTCACTAGAAGCACATTCGATGAGACTTTTTTTTTTTTTTTTTTTAGTGATCCTATTTTGTTAAAAAAAAAACCTATATATATAATTTTTATTTTGATAATTTAATTTACAAGTGAATAAATTAGAGTTAGAGTCGTATTTTTTCCCAATTGTCCTTTAGTTTTGTCTCTACTTAAACATAAGAATGTAAGGATATTTTTAAATTAAAAAAAAAATGAAAATCCTAAATAGAGAAAGTCTTTTAAATAGTAGTATAGATAAAAAAATAAAAATACATTAAGATTAATCTTATAATCGTAAAATTATGGTAACTCATGATATTACAAGACTCGATCATTCTACCATACCCTCCAATTTCTTTTAGGGAGTATGGTACCACCTAAATCTGATCTATTAAATTAGTGTTGTTTTGATCTTCACCTTAATTTATATAATTTAAGGGAATACTTGTTACTGGTAAAGCAGGTCATGTATTTGAACAAAGAAAAAAAAACACTTTTTTTTTCTACACTATAGAACTCTCTCTACGCTTCTATCTGTAAGCTTCTTCTCTCTCAACTTCTTTCTCTTCCAAACCAGCTACAAGACCAGAGCCACCACTACTAAACAAAACTCAATCCAGCCGCTCTCTGCTCCGACGACGGTATTAACCTGCACCATTAAGGCCGTCAAAAAGTTCACTCTCTCTCTCTCTCTCTTTTTTGCCTTCGTTGTTTTAATGAGTTGGCATGCTCTTTGTAACGACAACTCAATCATGGCTTTAAAAAGAAGGCATGCCAAGTGCTTGAGGAAAGTTCTCATAGAGTTTCAAATAGGGGTTTCTCTTAACCTTTTATTTTGGACCTCTGTCCTTGAAAAAGGCATGCCAAAATCAATTGCCTAACTGAAGGGAATTGATTGTTGTGTTGTTGTTTCGAGAAGGCATCAACTTTTTAAAGCTTGCATGCATCGTTTTGTTTTTTTTAATGTAGTTGCTTTTAGATTGTTGGTACACCATGGCATGATATGTTTCATTAGGTATTCTTAAACGTTTTGTGGACAATGGGAAAAATACTTCTAAGTTTTTGTGTGATACTAAGCTAGTTTAATTCATTTTGCAGTGGGGTTAGAAGTTAGATTAATTTCTATTATTGCAGCTTGATGGGAAGTATGTTGTTTACTCTTACACTGGGTGGAGTGATGAAGATTTTACCATCGAATGGTGAAGTACATTGTTGTCTCTAGACCACCTATTAATGGGTGTTTTGAGGGAAGAGTTCCCAGTCATTTGAATCAAATCGCTTAAAATGCATTTGACAAAGTTTTATACATTTTTTTTTTTTCTAAATGGCAATCCTACTATTCCTTTAAGGTGCTCTTCTTCGTCTTCTTCTTCTACTTCTTCTGAACCAATATAACTGCATTAAAATACTTCAAAAGGACCAGAGACAATGTACTTGAGGGTTAAGTGCAAAACCTGCCCCATCTGCCAGCCAGCCGCAACTATAAGTTCTTAAAAAAATAAATGTCATATTCTCCTTGGAAAAACATTTTGCCAGTTGATGAGGAACAGTTATGCTAGGTGAGACTTGCGTGTGTCCTGATCAAGGTGAAAATTGAAATTTGTACTTGGTGAAAATTGAAATGTGTACTTCCACTTGAAGGTGGGGTTAAGATTATTTTCATGAGGCATTTGCAATAAGCCTATAACTAGGTGCTCTTAATGAGACCTGTAACTGCACTTGTACAGTCCAGGTATGTGCTTCGAAAAAACAGGTGTGTATTACCAATAGGTTAATGCCGCTAAGATGTACTAATATATATATATATATATATATATATATAAACAAACAAACAAATAAATACATGATTAACTAATATATCCCTATTAATCTCACACGTTACTGTTAATTAGAAAAAGATACATATCAAGAAAGTGACCTGAACTATGTTATTAGAGGGAGATATGCCTTGAATGTGATGGGAGCTATCAAGGGAGATGTAGGAAGTTAATTGGTATATTCGAAGTTTTGTGGAAGAAACCAAGATAATTTTAGCCGATTTTTTTTTGGTGGATTTTGTTTTTAGAAAGCATTTGAACACAACTTTGAAGTTGTCACTTGTGATTAGTAGAGAAAAAGTGATGGATTCATATGAAAGTAATTGTATATCACTCACATTTGACGACGAAGAGCCATTATGTTATGGTGGGAGCCACATATGCCGCTTTGTGGGAAACAGCTACCAGAAGAATGAGATGGTATGGACTTTACTAGCTTTTGTTTGATTCCTGTTAATGAAGTGAGTATTCAAGGGCCAAAAACATTAAAAGCATCAAAGTTTGACCAAAACCACCATTTTGAGTCCTTCAAGGCTATTGCACTATCATATACAAATTCATCAAGAAATACAAGAGATAGATTATATCTGAATTTCATCTTCTCAAGTGGTCATCTACCGCATCATATTATTTATGATACTAATACATATGTCTTTCTCTTTACTATTGATGTTTCTCTATTTCTCAGAGTCCATTTCAATAAGAGCTTATGCTCATATATATATATATATAGAGGAGAAGATAAAGACCGAAGCAACTAGAAAAAGACGAGGCCATAAATTATATGGTTTAGTTTCAACTCTAATAAATAGGTCTTGCTTACACTAAGGAGTTAGTGTAGGCTACTGCTAGTCGCCCATGTGAATGAACAAAGTAGAGAGAGATGAAAATTGACCATTTAACAAACAATTATGTTAAAATTGGACTTTCGAATATGTTTTAGGAACAAATACCATAAGGTTTGAGAATGAAGAGTTTGTGGAAACCTAAAAATGTTTTTGTTGTGGTATTGTATGTATATAGTAATAGGCCAGTTTGCAACTTGCACCCAACACCTTGATTAAACTGATTTGGACTTACCAATATGTTCTTGGAAAACAAATGGAATAACAAAAGAATTAGAAATTGAATAACAAGAGGTGAGACTTGATGCAAAGACATTATGGTCGAAATGATAAACTATGAGAGAGAGAGAGAGAGAGAGAGAGAGAGAGAGAGAGAGAGAGAGAGAGAGAGAGAGAGAGAGAGAGAGAGAGAGAGAGAGAGAGAGTTAGTGCTTTTGTGGCATTGATATGTCTTCAACAAAGAAAACCTTTCATTGTTATCAGGGCTCTCTTAGACTTAGCTGGTGGAGACTCTGGTGACTCAAATGAGGTTGACACTTACTAACCCTAACTCCTCCTGAAAAGTCCCATGGGTATTATAGCATCTATGTTCCTTTCTTAAATACTTTGCCTGACATTGGAAAAAAAAAATATGAAAAAAGGTAGTCAATCCTGTTATAGAAAAACAACCTTGATACAAAAGGAGGAAAAGCTTTACGAGTCATGCCACTTACCAATTACCATAGTAATATAAATTCTTTTTTAAGCTTTTATATCGTCCAGGTTGTCAGTTTGTTAGTTACCATACACTGCACTTTAGTGTTTAACTCCAAAAAATAATATATTTATATTCACAACTATTTGAATTATTCTAGAACCTCAATCAATACTACACATATTTTCACAATTATCCTGTGGCATACTACATTTAGTTGTCTGTCACGTTCACATACTTGTATACAATTTTACATGTTATTACTATACTCTTAACATATTTAGATTAATTTATTTTCTCAATTTATTTTGAAGAATTAAATGAGATGCTTAAACTTTATGTATTTAGATTAAGTTTTTACTTTGATTGTTAGTGACTATGCAATAGTTTCAAAATATAAAAAAGAGTCAAAGACTATTCGGTAAATTTAACTTGGTATGAAAAATTAATTATAGTTTACATTTACATTAAATTTTGTATGATAATAACGGTTGTTTACAATTGTTTATTTTTTTGGTTATTGATATTGATTATTATTTTTAGTTATTTTTTTTAATATTTTCTTTAAATCTTGCCCTCCCTAAACTGAATTTCTAACTCTGTCACCAGTTTAGATTGCTGTGAATATTTTTGTGAGAGGATGGAATCCCTTTTTATATTTTGAAATTTAATGTTCTTTTTTTGGTTTAGGGTAAATGGTTTCAAAAATCACATTTTTTTTTTTTTTTTACAATAAATGCTTGGGAAGGATGATTTAAGAATGTTTAATTATAGGTGACTCTGAGTAGCTCTTGACAACTCCCCGCAAAGTGTCCTTAGACCTAAAGCCAATTGATAGTTAACCTTTGGATACCATTACTAATCACCTCTTCAATATTGTTGGCTAACTTTGATTGTTAAAGATTCATATTTCACGGTTAGAAAAATTATATGGTAGAAAAGTTTTTTTTATGCCCATTAGTCAAAACAAGTCAAATTCGCAAAAGGAGAGGGGGGGGGCATCTTTAATGGTATTCATCTTCTATCATGAAGTTATTTAAAAAAAAATTAATTTGAACTATTTATTTATATTAAATTGCTAGAGAAGTGTACAATTTATTTATTTTGGTAGTTGCATATTCTTTATCAAACCATAGGAATGATAAAATTCTTACAAAAAATTTCTCAATTTTCAGTCTGAAACTTTGAATAACTAAGGATATATTTATTCTTTGAATGATATGCTTTCCTGTTAGGCAACCTATGGCTTCCATGCTATAGGGGCCAAGCTAACTTAAAGCCAAGATGATTTTTATTTATTTATTATTTTATTCTTTGTTATAAATATTTATTTTATTTTATTTTTGCTGTTTCCCCTTCATTCAAATTAGAAGCATGATATCCCCCAAAAAAAAAGTAGGTTAAAATGTTTTAGGTGTTAAAGAGTATAGTATACATGGACAATCTAGGGATCATGTGTTGTACTAATCAAAAGTAAGAGTCTCTTACTCTTATCTCTCTATTTCCATTTTCCACATAAGTAGAGTTTCATTACAAATGCCTCTGCAATATATGTTGTAAATATTATAGATAAATTTATTTTCTCCACTTTATGAAAGTCATGCTAAATATGGGCTTCAAAAAATCACCTGTTGGTATATGTCACATACCACAAAATTTAACGTCATTAATTATGTTGTAACCAAATCATACACTAGTGTTACCATTCCATGCATTTCATAAGCTTGTTTGTCAAAGGCTCGCAACCTAGAACTGAATTTGATTTGTTAAATATATTTTATTATTGTTATTATTATTTAAATTTAGTCCCAGAGAGAACGGTTTGTAGGCTCACTCTTTTTCCCCCAATAAATTAATTAAAGATAATTTATTAATAAAATCAAAAAAATTATCATATATGTATATTAAAAAAATTATTATCATATATGAATATTGCCCACGTCTTATCACTCAAAATAATCAAACTCAGATGATGATTATGAGAATGTTATCACTACTCAATGTTGCAAAATCTGAAGTATACCTGCAAGAATACAAACTGAGCCCCACAAGAGATTTGGTCCTCTTGAAGTGAATAATTTCAACTATGTTAGAAAAAAAAAATGGTGGACTTATGTTACTAGCCCATGAAGAAGAATTGTGTGGAAGGGAGTTGGATCCACAGTGCTTTAGTAGTAATGGGCCTTTTTCGAGGTCATCTACATGTACGACCCATTATTCACCAAAAAAAAGAACAACCCAATGGACCAAAAGTGCATATGAAATGAAAGAAGTTGGATCGTGCAGCCCAAATTCAGAAGCTCTGGAGGACTGTGCACTGCTCATCGATGTGGGATTCATTGGTCAAAAATTGACATGCTACAAGCCTACAACAATGGGGCTGGAGCAGCGACTACCGTGTGGGAGTGACTTTTTTTCTTTTTTTGATAAGCATAGTGACTTGATAGAGTATGCAGGTACGACTATTATTTGCAATTATGATTTTTATGGTTGTATACTTGTATTGTAATTTATTCGTTGAAAGTTGGTTAAATTATTTTTTTACCTACAAAAGAGTGAGGTTATAAAAGTTGTATATAAGTAAATAAACTTAAAAGGATAGAAAAAAAATATTGCTAGAGAGACACCTTATTATTTTCAGATTACCTAAGATTGTAAGAAAATATTTTGTAACAAACTTTAGTTTTACTCAAATTTTGCTAAAGAAGCAAGAGAATCATAGTGATTGGTGACCATTGTCTTCACTTACAATTGCAAATATTGTTGTGAGATGATGGATGACCTCTTTTTTCACTTTCAAAATTTATTTTTCTTTATCTGTTTTGCGGGTTAACAGATAAATTTATTCATTGAAGCTTGTTGTATAGCTTTTAAAAGCATTTTTCTTCTTTGGTATTGTTTGTTTAGAGATAACTTTTGATTACAAGTAAACTATTTTGCATTGTACTTATATTATATTCAAATTTTACTTGAACCAAGAGAAGCATTATGGTTGGTGACCAGTATTCGGTTTAGTCAAACTTTATACGCTTCAAATTTATTGTTCTCTATTTCATTTTGGAGAAATGGTTTTTAAAAACCTCTTTGTTTTTAGTTTTACTTTGTAGGTATGGTATGAGTGATGAGCCCAGGAAGTAGAATTACGTGGATGGGGTTGGACCGAAGGGGCTTTAGTATTAATGGGCCTAAAGCCCATTGAAATGAAAGAAGGTGGATCGTACAGCCCAAAGCCAGAAGCTTTGGATGACTGTGCAGTCATCGATGTGGGATTCATAGGTCAGAAATTCAGGTGGTGCAACAATGGAGCTGGAGCAGCAACCATATCCATATGGGAGTGAGTTGATAGAGTACCATCGAGAGGGATTAGAAGAATGGAAGGGCGCCATAATGGAATTGAACTAACCATTGAATAAGGAGGAGACCATGTTGAAGCAAGAATAAGTGACTATCATGGCTTCAACATAGTCATAGGAACACCAAATTCTTTCATGTGAAAGCCACACGGAGGATGCTTTGCAACACAATAAATGGGTTAAAGAATGACATAGGTGTGCGACATGAGTATACGGGCAGCACTGAGCAAATTGTTCAACATCACTTTGAATCCAGCAGGCTCATTGGCCATATTGTGGATGATGTCAAAATCTTTCGGAAGAAATTGGGGTGAGGCAACAATGTTAGAAGGGAAGGGAATGAGATAGCACATGTTTTAGCAAGGTATGCACAAAGAGGTAGACAATTTTCATTATTTTCTAAAAGTGTACAATTTATTAAATTTGGTACTTTTTTTTTTTTTTTTTTTTGAGAAGGAATTAAATTTGGTACTTGAGTACATAAGATTGTTCCAAAGAATTTCACAATCATCAATTTTTTAGGTTTATAAATTTTCACTTCGTAAAAAAAAAATTAAAATAAATAAATAAATTATACTGACACTTGCAAACCTATTAATAAGCTAAGATTTTGTTATTGTTAAGAAAGTAAGGAACACTATTGCTCACTCTTGGCATAATGGTCACTTTACAAGTTCTTGAATGGTTAGAGAGACAAAAGACAGGATGTTGTTTAGGAGTGATTTTTAAAAATTGTTCTAAAGCTGTTTTTGAGATTGAAATCAAAGTTTGTTGTAACGATGTTTTAAAATAAAAATTTGATTGAAGAAATATTGTTTTGAAAAAATTGTATGTAATAATTAAAGTATACAACTTAAAAGCTCTTAAGAAAGTAAAGCTTTAACTAGGACATAGAACTTTAGTTGAAATCAAAATGAGGGTGTTAGGATCTTAGTGTGTTAGCATGTTCATACCAAAGTTTTCATGTAATTGAAACTTAATTTTTAAAAATTTTTATTTTATGGGACTATTTGTAATTGGGTTGAGGTTTGTTGGAATTATGCATGGGAGATTTTTGGTCTAGCATAATTGGAGATGCGTCCGGTAAACCGACACGTGATTCAGTCTTGAAAAGCTTTTGCTTGAGCGAAAATGTAAAAACTAGAGAGAATTTAGTTACAAATTCTCCTATTGTTCTTGCTTTTATCCACTTTATATATTAGTGGTTTTTTCCACCCGATACCCTAGGTTTCCTCTTTGTAAACACTTTGGTATATTGTGATTGTTTGATTTCCTATGGCTGTGTTCAATTTTATGGTAATCCGTGCATGCTAGTGTTAATTGGCTAATCACTTAAACAAATGGGCTCTAAATTGTTCAATTAGCCTAAAATCAACATTTTAGTTGTTTAAACTTGGGATCTAAATCATCGTTGTATTTCTCAAAGCTCGTGTGTGTGAGAATTACTCTCTCAAAAAAAAAAAAAGTGTGAAAATTACTATGATGATTTTATTTGGCAAAATGGTGAATAAATCATTTATTAGAAAGTAGGTGAAAGAACTTTCAGATTCACGCACTGTAATTAAAAGAATAAAAAAATAAAAAAGGTGCTAGAAGGTGGACTGAGTCGATTGACATACTGCCAGAAGCTTTATTGTTTTTCCTTCTGTTCACATAAGGATGAAAGGGACATGACCTTTGTTGAGGGTAAAATTTTGATGTACTCAAATAGAATATAAGGTAGTCAAGCCGAAACTCGACGATGGGCCCTTGAAATAAAGCCCAAAGGCTTTCGATGTCGTGTAAGCCCACCCAAGCAAGAGATAGAGGTTGCACCCTAACAAGAAGACAACAATAAAGCCCAATAAACACGTTACTGTTGTTAGTTTGTTATATTATTAGTCCTTTTATAGCATCATAGTTCAAATTAATCATCTAGCGGTACGGTATTATCTCCAGAGGTAGGGTAATTTATATTCAATTATTAAATAAATTTAATAAAGCATTAACTTCAGGAAATTCTTGTGTATTTTGTTCAATAGGGTCCACAGCACTCTCAGCCATCATTACATTAATATGAAGAAAAAATTCCAAAGAAGTCTCAAATACATTATAGTCTCCCATAGTAAAACAATAAGTAAATATTAGTGGCTGCATAGTGATGAAAAAAGGAGTTATTTGGCATGGTATGAAGGGAGAGAGGGAATCCCAGCTCAGTGCAACATGTGGTTACCAAGATCCTTAAGGGAAATGTGGGTGGTATGTTAGGAGAAGGTTTTTTGTTGGGTGAGTGTGTGAGCTTATGAGAAGTTGGTTAAGAGGAAGCTTGGCCAAGTTTTATGGAGGGAATTTAGGCTAGTTATGGTCAGTTATGAGACGTTTATGGAGTAGGAAGGTGTAAGCAAGGTGGGGAATGTTGGTGTTATGGTGACTATAGGCTGAGAAAGATTGTGAGTGAGCTCAAGAGAGCTTAGGGAAGCTTAAAGAAAGCTTAAGAGGGACTGAATTTTTGCAGAATGTAGTCAATGATAGGAATTTTTAGAGAGGCCTCCTCCCCCCCTTAGGGGCTGGAGTGGTTTACCTTTTATAGAGAGGATTAGAGCAAGCATTAATCAGCTAAAATCCAAAAACCGTAGGTCTCATTGAGTGGAGTAGGACAGTTGAATTAATAACCTGGATTTGGCCTAAAATGGAAGATTTGCTTTTAGGGTTGTTTTGCTTCTTTGGGCAATGTCACACATGGGTAGTATTTGGGGTAATCTTGCATTAAATGCTAAGATTGCTGAGATTGTGTACAGTCAATGGGATTAAGGCAAGTATTAAGGAAGAATCCTAGTGCTGCAACTGAGGTTTGGACCCTAGGAAGTAGGATTCAACACCCTAAGCCAAATGTCAAAGTTTAAGTCCACTTCAGAGGGTTCCGTTGGAGATCCCTTTATGCCCTCCAAACCACATGTTCCTAAATTTTCCCCTTTAGGATTCATGGGCTTAGTTCATGAACCAATTACATACATTTTTAATAATAAAATAAACTATTTGGTTGAGAATTTCATGAGCTTGGAGGTCTTGGTTATGGCTTCCTTGAGTTATGACCAAAACTTGGGGAAGGAGGGTATTTATTGCCCATTAGCCTTTAGGTGTCAGCCTCACGTCAGAGTTCGTAGTGGGACAAGTGGCCAGCTCCTAATTTGGTTTGGGAGCTTGGTTACTTCTTGAGGTGACCTCCAGCGGAAGGTAGAACTGAATGGAGTTCTCCAGTGGAGTCAGTTTGTGCACATGGGCTGTTTTGGCTGAGATTTCATGTGGGCTTGGCCATGAGGGTTGAGTATTTTTGGTGGGCCTTTGACTTGGTGGTTCTCTCCACTTGGGCCTATCCTTTTGCTTTCTCATTGAGAGCCCTACAAAATGGACAAAACTACCATATATTGCCATGGATTTTTATTCCACTTGGCTTTAGTTGTTAGTAGAAATAAAATAAGTCCATGAGCTTTAATAAATATTTATGGTAGGTTTTGGGTATTAATTTTCATGGGTTTTAAATAACAACTTGTATAGTTTCTCATATTTTTTGCTATGGATTACTTTGTAAATGATATTTTCTTTAGGGCTTTTTAAATAATGACCTCCAATATTTTCTTAAGAATAATATTTACCATGGGTTTTAAATAGAGGCAATATCCATGGGTTTTAAATAAATATGGTAACAACCACTATAATGGAATAATGTGATATCAAAATGGGCATGTAGGATGAATAATTACCTTGAGTTTTGGAAATAAATATTATGAATGTTGTGATGTAAGATAGATAGTGTACATGAGTTTATAATATGATATGAAATAAATAAATGTCATGGGTCTAAGATAAATAATTATAACTTTCCATGGGCTTTTATAAGATGATTGCCATGGGTTTTGAGAATAGATAATTCATAAATTCCATGAGCTTATAATATATAGTAATAGGTTTAAGAATCTAAAGTATTGTTCATTATTGGACTTTTAAGTGAAATAATTATGATATAGTATTTTGCCAAGTATTAATAACCTTGGGCTTTTAATAGTGACAACGTAAGTTGGGCTTTTGATATTGCCAATGAGAATTGGGCTTTGATATTGCCAATGAGAATTGGGTTTTAATTATTGCCAGCGAGAATTGGGCTTTGATATTGCCAATAAGAATTGGACTTTAAATATTGCCAATGAGAATTGAGTTTTAAATATTGCTAGAGAGAACTAGGTTTTGATATTGCCAATAAGAATTTGGCTTTAAATATTACTAGTGAAAACTAGGCTTTGATATTGCCAATGAGAACTGGATTTTGATATTGCTAATGAAAATTGGGCTTTAAATATTGCCAATGTGATTTGGGATTTGGATAAAAAAATTGTCATGGGTTTAAATCGTGGGTTTTGATTATGAATTTGAATTCCATTGATAAAATTGTTTTGCCATGGACTTGAATCATGGGTTTTTCAAATATTGTCAAGCATAAGTATTCTTGGGCTTTAAATAAAATAGGATGTGTGTATTGGGTTCATGGGGCCAGTTTTGGGCTTAGCTAAATAATGATAATAAAATTGGATAAAATATGAGTTTTTGGGCTTTTTGTGATAGTTTATATCATGACCCAATTTAGATAATGAGATATGAAACATTTGTGATTAACATAATAATAGAGCAAAAAATACTTGGAAAAACCCAATAACTTATTAGTGGTATTTGAAAATAAATAGGTGGTACTAAAATAAAATTAGGTGTAAAAAAAAAAGTACCCTAACAACCTTAACGGGCTACTTCTCGTCCCAATTTTATTTTTGTGCTGTCTCAAAAATTCAACTTTTTAAGGAAATATTATTTATTATTATTTCTATTGTATAAAAATGTATAAGTTTTCAAAACTATCCTTAAATAAATTAATAAAAAATTGTTTTGGAAATAAATTAGGGGTATAATAGGAATATTAGTAAATTAATGATTTTTAATTATAGAAATAAGACAATATTTTAGGACATTCCAAAATGAAATAAAGGAAAAATAAATTAGGACGGAGGGAGTATATACCTACTTCAAAAGCTTATAAAGTATAAAGAATAGCAAACCAAGTTCACGAAACTTATCATTCTTAAAAAGAAAAAAAGAAAAGAAGTTCATGTAACTTACTGTAAAGGTTGTTAAATAATGCTAATACATAAGACATTTGTCAATTTTTTATTGGATTTACACAGCACATTTGTCAATTATTCTGAATATAACTTGTAATTTTTTGTTTGTTGAATGAACATAACTTGTAATTGATGAAAAAGATTTTGTCCCTAAAATTTTTATAGTTCTTAAATTTTTTTATTATTATTTATTTATAAAGAAAAGTAGTGCTTAAAGTTTCAACCTTGGAAACTTCCCTTGTTCACATGAACAGTACTACCAAAAAAACGAGTCAATACCACGTTAATTTAACGAGTCAAACTTGTCAAGCCTTGTTCAAAATTGAATGCAACGTCAACATTTTTAGGTATTGAATTTTAGGTATTGAATGCATCCAAAAAAAGGAGGCAAATGGCACTTTTGGTCATATCCTCCAAGGGACACTGTCTGGTCTTTCTATCTTTAGTTCTTGGAAAATTCAGCATTTGAAAATTCAGATTTGAAAATTCGGCGTCTGCTTTGGCAGGAATGTCCTTACTTTCCCCCTTCCTCTGTGTATTAATCTTCCTGTTGTATTTCAATTTCAATATTGAATAAATTTCAGATTTCTCTTAAAAAAAAACTACATGTGTCTTCTTTTTCCCCCTTAAAATCCTCAAAGTCTCTTAGTAATGCAACTTAATAAAATATTGGATCAAAAAAATTGTTTCCTTCTAATCCTATAATATTGTTGTCATACTATGGTTTCAATTAGCTTAATTAATGAAGCTTTTTTTGTCCGTTGAATCACAAATTTAAAATTCAAATACTACCTAGGTAAAAAACTAAGGGTCATATTAATGGACGCATTTAGGGCAATTGTTAAGAAACTATATTAAGAAAGTTTTTAACATCACTTTCATGAGAAATATAAAAAACTATTAGAAAAATTAATTGTTTTATCATTTTTCTATAAAATATTTCTAAAAATAGTTCCTAAACCAATACTCTTAGAGCATTCGTTAACATTTTCCAAAAACTAATTGGTATCTTGAAACTAATGGCTTCAAAATTTCAAATCATGTCTACCCCAAAGCTAATTGATGTATTGACCTTTAAAGATAAAAGAGTAATTGTTACGGAGTGGTTGAATTTTTGTTGCATTAATTAAAAAATATATATATATAACTTTCGTACCAAGCTAATTTAGAAATTAATAATCACTCCAGCCCAAGCATATAGACAAAAACCTAAGGGCCCAAATGGAAAAATGTTGCCAAATTTTAACCAAAAGATATTTCTATGTCTTTAACTAATGAGAATATAAATTTAAACTATATATATATATATATATATTATTTATCAAAAAATCAATTGGAAAAACAAAACCTTTTCATTGAATGTGTCGAACAGTTCGTTTTCTCTATGAGTGAAGTGTAAAACTCATTAATTTTCTACACATACTGCTGAAAAATCTCTCTCTCTCTCTCTCTCTCTCTCTCTCTAGTAAACTAAAAGCAAAAGGCCCAAAAAAAAATTCAATCTTAGACCTCAATTTTTTACTGATTATTGAGAAATTTTGCCGCTCTTTACATTTTAAGAGAAAAAGTGGTTTTAGTAGTTTTCTTTGTAATCGGCGTTGGACCTTCAGACCTCTTTCTTTGTTGGGCATTCCCTTTAGTTTGCCTTCTTTTATTTCTGGTTGTTAGTGGTAGATAGGATACACACTTGTGATCCGTACATTTTGATAAGAAACAGGTGGGCATGTGGGTATTGGCTCTATTGGATAGCATAGGTTTTATTTCAGGGGTAACTCCTCTCCTTTGAAGTTTGGAGAAATGATACTCCACCCCAAACTTGGAAAGAAAAAACACTTTATTCCCTTACATCCGTTTAACCAAATTTTGTTAAATTAATATTAAAAATATTGTGTAACTAAGCTGTCCTTCACTTAAGAGTAGGTTTACAAAATTATCCTCTATTTCAGAATTAAAATAAGTTGTTTTAAATTTTTAATTAAAGCATATTTTAATATATTAAGTATGGCTTTTGCTACTTTTTTCCCCTTTTTTTTAATGGGTAATGGAATGATTTGTTATTGCAAGTGTTTTGGTGCTTGATAAATTTTTCTTTTTTATTCTAAATTTATCAATAATATTTTTATTAACCATGACTAAACTTTTGTAAAGAAATTCTTAAAGAAGTTTAGAATATTTTGTTATTAATATAAATAGGGGGGGAGGGAAATGTTAATTTTTTTAAACCTCAAGAGAGGAAAGTGTTTTATCTTTTTAGGTTTGGGGTGGAGTGTCATTCCCTCAAATCTCAAGAGATGATAGTGTTATTACGCCTTTATTTAAATTAAAAAAAAAAAATTTAATCCACCAAACCTATCCATACTTATGTGAGAATCTCTTGGTTTTTTTTTTTTTTTTTTTTTTTAATAAATTAAAATTTTAGCTTCAATTTCTTTATTATTCTTATATTGTGCTTCATTATTATATACACTCCTCCATAGGTGGTTTATCTCAAAAATTTTATACATACTTCCTTCTTTGATTTTCTTAGTATATGTTTGGATCTGGATGAAAAGCCAGCGTCTGCGTCTGGCATTTCCTTTTTTTTTTTTTTTTTTTTTAATATGCATGCGGATTACACTGTTCAGGAGACATTATGCACTGTTCACTAGACCCACAACCACTTTATTTAGAAAAAAAATTAAAAATGGGTCTCACGGCACTATCCACACATTTAAAAATTATTTTGCTACAGTGTTTTTAGTTTTCAGCAAAATAAGATATATCCAAACGGACCCTTAGTATATAAATTCTTAGTTGTTCAAAAATAATTAAATTTTGTAAAAAAAAATAAAAAAATATAATTAATTATTTCTTATATATAAATAGATCAAGCTATTTTTTTTCCATTCATAGTAGGTTAGAAGAGTTTAAAAAATATGAAGATAATTTTTGTTTTTATTTAATTTTGAAAAATTAAAATTACTAAGCGATGATGATAATTTGAATAATATTGTCTATAATATCTTGAATGTTATGGCAAAATTTTTTTTTATTATAATATTGATGGTTTATTGTGGGGGCCAGTTAATTAGGAGGTACTGTTAAGGCAGTGCTAACTGGACCTATGGCCCGATCCAAGGACATTGGACCATCTGAGGATGTTAAGATAAGATTATAAGGAGAACGGAGTGAAAAGAGGAGTAGAGATAATATGAGATAAGTCCAACGAACGTCCGAGGATAAAAGTCATCTCGGCAACAAGTGTCCGAGGTCAGTACAAGTGCCATATCATCATGGACTTACTTCGAAGTTACATCATCACAAAGAGTAAGGCGTTGGAGAAGGGCAACAAATATCTTCAAAAAGCTGCTACCTCCACATTAAATGACTCCCAACCAACTCTTTGGTCGCATTAATGTGGAAGTGACGTCTGAACAATGATCAAGCAGCCTTACAGCTACTAGTTGGTGGTTCTAGGAGGTGCTGGATGGGACAGGAAGGAGTTCCCCGAATCTAACCTACACGTGTGTGGTAGGGATAACACCAAGACTGGGATATATAACCTGGAAAGATGTACTAAAGAGGGGAGAGGGAAAAATCAAGAGATTTTTTGGAGAACAAGACTGTGAACACTTGTATAATTTTATTGTTCATCAGGACTATAATATAAACCTCGAGTTACTCCGAGGACAGATTTTCTGATCTTACGTGTATCTAACAATCTTAGATTCCAAAATTTAATCGTTCTTCTTTTGGAATAGATCTAGTTCTTTCATCCACGCTCTATAAATTTATTGTTTGGGTTGCTTGGGCTAGAACCCAATCCTATTTTGGGCCTAATCCCATTTCAGTCCTTACAATTGGCGTTGTCTGTAGGGAGAGCTTGATCTAGTCTAAAGGAGATTCAGTTACAACATTCACGATGGAGGAGGCAGGTCCACACCAGGCAGCAGCAGGATCGCACCAGATAGATGCTGACCTACATCAAGTAGAGTCAAGGGGTTCTTAGCATGGCAATCCGCACAGGAGCCTCGAACGAGAAGGGGGTCGTGAGGGGAGTGTGCGCACAACTCATACCAGTAAAAGTCAATCTCGAGGGAAGAGTCATGTTTCCCATGCAAAGAATAACAGGAACATGCAACGTGAAATCGATGAGTTGAAGAGAGAGTTGCGTCAGGCTCGGCAAAGACGTTCACCGCCCAGCTCCGAACCATCCTCTGAAGAGACAGATGGCGCTAGTTACAGACAAAAATCCAAAACTCCGCCCATCGAGACCTTTTCCTATGAAGAAGAGAACCACTATAGACATAGGTACAAAAGCCCGCCTTGCAAGGGCTTAGGGAACGATGCCATGAACAAGGCGTTGAGTCAAGTTTCTAAATCACCATTCACATGGAAAATAGAGGATGTGAGCCTTCCTCGGCGATTTCATTAGCCCACATTCACCATTTATAATGGTCGGACAGACCCAGTAGAACACGTTAGTCATTTCAGTCAAAGGATGACTATTCACTCCAAAGATGAGGCCTTGATGTGTAAGGTCTTTCCATCTAGCTTGGGCCTGTGGCGATGAGGTGGTTCAACGGTTTGAGGGCGAACTCTATCGACTCCTTTAGGAAACTCACCCGGGCTTTTGGTGCTCGCTTTATTACTTACAGTAGGGTTCCTTGGCCTTTGGGATCCTTATTGTCTATGTCCATGCGGGAGGGTGAGATTCTAAAGGCTTATTCAGATAAAAATTGGGAGATTTTTAATGAGATAGAGGGAGAGTACGATGATGTGGCCATAAGCACTTTCAAGGCTGGTCTTCCAGCCAAGTATGATTTGAGGAAATCTCTAACTGGTAAACTTGTTACTAGTGTACACCAATTGATGGATCGGATTGACAAGTACAGAAGAGTAGAAGAAGACCAACTGTAGGGGAAAGGAAAGGCTAAGGTGATCCCTCAAGAGAGGAGGGATTTCAGGTCAGATCGGTGCAACAATAACCGACCTCGGAAAGACTTTGTTGGGCAATCAGGATGTGCCAACACCCAGGCAGTTAATGATATGTTTCGAGAGCCAGTGCAACAAGTATTGGAGAAGATTAAGAATGAGCCGTTTTTCAAATGGCCAAACAAGATGGCAGGAGAGCCTATGAGACGTAACCAGAATCTTTATTGCCACTATCATCAGGATCATGGACACACAACTGAGAATTGTAGAAATTTATGAGACCATTTGGACCAGCTGGTCCGAAAAGGGAAGTTAAAGCAACTCTTGCATCATTCCAGTGGTCGGATAAGCCAAGCCGGTTCAGAGCTTCGGGGAGATGCTTTTTCGAGACTCCCCCTTGGCACAATAAACGTTATTTTTGCTGCCCTGGGGAGGACTGGATCTTGTCCTTCCAGGGTAATGTCGGTATCCCGTTCTCCAACCGAGGAGTCTAGCTCAATGCCTAAGAGAGCCAAGATGGGCATCCCGTTAGTGTTGGGTTTTTCAGATGAAGACAAAGTTGGAACCATACAACCCCATGATGATGCTCTTGTGGTTACGCTGAGAATTGGCAGGTACGATGTGAAAAGGGTGGTGATTGACCAAGGCAGTGTTGCTAATATAATGTACCCTGACTTGTATAGGGGGCTAAATTTGAAACCTGAGAACTTGGTGGCCTACAGTTCTCCTCTGGTGAGTTTTGAGGGAAGAATGGTCGTCCCAAAGGGTCAGATCAGATTACCTGTGCAGACCGGTACGGATGTGGTGGAGGTGGACTTCATCGTCGTAGATGTTTTCTCTCCATACACGGCCATTATAGGCAGACCTTGGCTTCATACCCTGGGGGCTGTCTCCTCTACTCTACACTAGAAGATGAAGTATCCATCCGGAGACCGGGTTCTGGAGATAGTAGGAAGTCAAACTACAGTCCGACAATGTTTGGTAGCGGCTATCCAACATTGGCCTGAGGCGGAGACCTCGGCCACCGCTGATAATGGTTTATAGCAGTCAGAGACCCCGGCGTTACCCTTCAGTAGACCAGCCGACGAGGCGAGATGCGAAGATTTGGAAAGGGTAACCGTTGGTGATGATTCGAAGAAGTTCTTTCAGATTGGAGCTAAACTGCCTCTACAGGAGAGAGAGCAATTGGTTGAATTCCTCAGAGAAAATGTTGATGTGTTCACGTGGAGTGCGTATGAGGCCTCGGGTATAGACCCGAGTTTCATCTGTCATCATATAAATGTTAATCCTTCCGTCACCCCAAAGAGACAACCACCTCAGCGTCCATTAAAAGAGCACGCTGAGGCTGTCAGAAATGAAGTGACCAAGCTCAAGCAGGCAGGGGCTATCAAGGAAGTTTTTTATCCCCAATGGTTGGCCAACACGGTGGTGGTGAAAAAGAAGACCGGGAAATGGCGAGTGTGCGTGGACTTCACAGACCTCAATAAGGCTTGTCCTAAGGATCCTTTCCCTATGCCTCGGATAAACCAGTTGGTGGATGCAACAGTAGGGCATCCTCGGATGAGCTTTTTAAATACCTTCTAAGGATATCACCAAATACCGTTAGCATTGGACGATCTAGAGAAGACAACTTTTGTTACCCCCATTGGAAACTATCACTATAAAGTGATGCCCTTTGGTTTGAAAAATGCAAGGTCTACTTATCAACGGATGATGACTAAAATGTTTGAACCACAATTGGGCAGGAACATTAAGGTTTATATCGATGATATGGTTGTGAAGAGCAGAATGGTATCCGAGCATGTGGGAGATCTTACGAGCATTTTTGGAGTTCTGAGAAAGCACAAGCATACGTCTAAATGCTTCAAAGTGTTCATTTGGTGTAGGCTCCCGAAAGTTATTGGGGTACATGGTGACTCACAAGGGAATTGAGGTGAACCCAGATTAGATTAAGGCCATTAATGGCTTACAAGCACCTCGGAATCCAAAGGAGGTGTAGAAACTGACAGGAATAACTGCTGCCTTGAACCGATTTATCTCTAGGTCAGCTGATAGGTGCAGACCCTTTTTCCTTTTACTGCATAAATGGAAAGGATTTGAATGGACAGAGAAATGTGCTGTAGCATTTCAGCAGCTGAAAGAATTCCTATCTTGGCCGCCTATCATGTCCAGTCCTGAAGTGGACGAGGTCTTGTTTGCCTACCTGGCGGTGGCCTCTCATGCAGTAAGTTTTGTTTTAATACGAGAAGATAGTGGCGTCCAAAGACCAGTTTATTACGTAATTAAGTCACTCCATGAAGCCGAGGTGCGGTACTTATCGCTGGAAAAGGCCATCTTGGCAGTAGTGCATGTTACATGAAAACTCCCACATTATTTCCAGGCGCATACCGTAGTAGTTCTAATTCAGTTACCCCTCAAATCCATACTTCGGAGCGCAGATTATACTGGAAGGATTGCTAAATGGGGCACAATCCTAGGGGCTTTTGACATCGAGTATATGCCTCGTACCTCTGTGAAAGGCCAGGTCCTCGCTGATCTAGTAGCCGAGTTCGCTGAGCTTCCAGAGGAAGCAGAGATGAAGCAACATGGCATGGATGAAAAATCGGTTTGCCTAATCTCCACACAAGACTCCCCACCCTGGAAAGTATATGTGGATGGAGCAGCAAACTAGCGGGGAGCAGGAGTGGGACTAGTTCTGATATCCCCTGAAAAGATCATTATTGAAAAGTCCTTAAGGTTGGGATTCTCAGCTACAAACAACGAAGCGGAGTATGAAGCTTTGTTGATGGGAATGACAATGGTCCAGAAAATGGGTGGAAAGGCAGTGTAAATGTTCTCAGACTCGAGACTAATCGTAGGTCAAGTAGAAGGGGAACTGGAAGCCCGAGATACAAGGATGCAAGAATATTTGGGCCAAGTTAGGCATATGCAAACAAATTTTGAATCTTTTGACTTGTCACATATCCCCAGAGGTGTAAATACCCATGCAGATTCCTTAGTTACCCTTGCCACCTCCTTGGTATGGAATTTTCCTCGGGTGATAATTGTCGAGGATTTATGCACCCCCACCCCAACAAGGAAGGATTTGCTCCAGATCCATCAGGTCAATTTGGGGCCGAGCTGGATGGACCCCATACTACTATTCCTCGAAAGCGATATATTGTCTGAGGAGAAACTAGAAGTTGAGAAAATACGAAGGAAAGCTCCTCGGTTTTGGTTGTCCGAGGACAAAAAGTTGTATAAATGTTCATTTTCTGGGCCATATCTACTTTGTGTACATCCCGAAACATTAGAGTCACTCCTAGAGGAACTACATGAAGGAATTTGCGGAAGCCACATGGGGGGAAGATCCCTATCTCACCGAGCTATTACTCAACGGTACTAGTGGCCAAATATGCAGAAAGAAGCACAAGAGTATATTAGAAAATGTGACCAATGTCAGAGATTCGCTCTAAACATCCACCAGCCTGGAGGAGTTCTTAATCCTCTTTCCAACCCTTGGCCTTTTGCTCAGTGGGGTTTAGATACTGTAGGTCATTTTCCTAAAGCACTAGGGAACAAAAAGTATCTGCTGGTCGGCACGGATTATTTCACTAAGTGGGTCGAAGCTGAACCTTTGGCTAATATCAGGGATGTAGATGTTAAAAGGTTTATTTGGAAGAATATCGTTACTCGATTCGGGGTTTCCCATACCCTTATCTCGGATAATAGCCTTCAGTTCGATAGCAAAGCCTTTAGGCAATACTGTTCTGACTTGGGGATAAAGAATAGATATTCCACTCCGGCCTATCCACAAGGGAATGGGCAAGCTGAAGCTGTCAACAAGGTTATAGTGAGTGGACTTAAAAAGAGGTTGGATGACGCAAAGAGAAAATGGGTGGAGGAATTACCACATGTCCTGTGGACGTATCGAACAACGCCTCGTCGATCAACAGGAGAGACCCCTTTCTCAATGAGATATGGAGTCGAGGCCGTAATCCCTCAGGAAACTGTTTTCTCGACGTTGAGAACTAGCGCATTTACCCCAGGTGGGAATGATGGGTTGTTGGAAAGGAGTCTAGATCTGATCGAAGAGCGAAGGGAGAATGCGATGGTCCAACTGGCTTACTACCAGCATAAGCTCAAGCAAGGTTATGATACCAATGTAAAGCTGAGGCCTTTGACTGTAGGAGATCTAGTACTGAGGAAAGTTCTGGGAACCACCAAGAATCCAGCCTGGGGAAAATTGGGGCCTAATTGGGAAAGACCGTATTGGATCACTTCAGTAGCAGGAATAGGTGCCTACTATTTGGAAGATCTAGATGAAAAAGGTGTACTCCACCCTTGGAATGTAAACAATCTAAAAAGGTATTATTATTAATAAAAATAGTCCTTTTAGTTTCCCTTTAATTTGTTCCAATCATACGACATGTGTTTCCACGTCTATTGAAGTATTAAACAGAAACTAAGTTATGTCAGGTTCCTTGGACCACAAACTTAGTGGAAATTAATACCCTATGACATATATTGAAGTATTAAACAGAAACTAAGTTATGTCAGATTCCTCGGATCGCAAACTTAATGGAAATTAATACCCTATGACATCTATTGAAGTATTAAACAGAAACTAAGTTATGTCAGGTTCCTCGGACAGCAAACTTAGTGGAAATTAATACCTTATAACATCTATTGAAATATTAAACAGAAACTAAGTTATGTCAGGTTGCTCGGACCACAAACTTAGTGGAAATTAATACCCTATGACATCTATTGAAGTATTAAATAGAAACTAAGTTATGTCAGGTTCCTTGGACCATAAACTTAGTGGAAATTAATACCTTATGACATCTATTGAAGCCCTGAACAGGTTCAGTAGAAATTAATACAGCCTCGTACTATTAAAATGCTAGTTCAACACAAATTTGAGCACTTAAAGGGAGTAAACCCTTAATTTCCATTCTCGGATCGCAGGGTTTGTGATCACCTAGTAAAGGTATAAACCTCAATAAGTCTATGAGCATCATATAGAGCATACTGAGGTGCTCTGGATTTAACTTTGTCTAATCAAACGTTTGGATGTTTACTTGGGGTTAAACTTGTTAGAATAGATATATGTATTCAAAATATGTCTATGTAATGTTACAGATTCAATGGTTATCGTCCATTTTAACTGCCAATTTAAAGCATGTGTAAACTATGTTTTTTCTTTTGTACAAACAAAGGACGGTCAAGATGGAGACTGCTCAAAACCAAAGTAATAAAACAGATAAAATAAAAATGAAATGAATAATAACTCAAACGAATTCAAGATGTTAAAAATACATCATTAAAATATTTCTAAAAAAAAGGGGGATAAAATCCCTTACAAAAGCCGTAATTGTATTACAAAGGATGGCTTATTTTTTCAACTTGATCTAAAGCTTGGAGGTTTTGTTGGCTGGGTTATCTGCCTCTGAGGTAGTTTTCCCCTCTTTATCTTTGGAGGCTCCCTCAGTGGGCAGGATAGTTGAAGCCAAGTCTTTCTGGAAGCCCTGGGAAGCTGCTCCTGCCTCTGGAACAACTGCAGCCTTGCCTAAGGGTACTTCTTGGGAAACACCGGGTTCTTTTGCTGGCCCTTGTTGGCTCGGAAGAGGAGGATCCTGAGGCTGTACTTCTTTGTTTGGACCAACAACTATAGAAGCCACCTCATCTTGAGCAGAAGGAAGGTTTAAGGCTCATATTGCAGAAGGATAAAACACATTTTTTGGTTTCCTCAACTCAGAAAAAGCCTTAACCCCAGCTCGGTTAAGGGCTTCATCCCAAGTTTGGGTGCAGTAAATGTGGCACATAGCTGGGACCTCTGCCCTAAGGGCTTCCTCGGTCTCAACTACTCCAAGGTCGTAACCCTTCTGCTCGGTCTCGTCCCTAGCCTTCTCGGCTTCAATCCTTGCCTTCTCAGCTTCAGCCTTGGACTTTTTAGCTTGATCTTTCAGCCTTTGAGCTTCCTCAAGTTGCTTCTTGAGCACTGCCATCTGTTCCCTGGCAGCAGTCAATTGGTCAATTGTCTCGCGTAGGCGCTTCCTCTAGTCCTCGGCTTGCCTTTGGGCGCCCTCCAAGGCCGAGTCAACACTACGGCGAGCCTGCTCCTCACTGGTCAACTTTTTCTTCAGCTCGGCAATGCTATTTTCAGATATGGTCAGTGTTTGTATAGCTACCGTTCGTCTTTTCCTTTCATCTTCCAACTGCTGGTAGCAGTTATTGGTAAATTCTTCAAGCCTGAAAGTGGCTTGGACAGCCTAAAAGAGAAGGATTGATACCATAGCCAATAAAAAGTACATATCTATAAATAATAATTATAAGTAAAAAAAAAAGAGTTAACACTATACCATGCCCAAATATCTTTTACAATGGAGGAAGACCTCATTCTTCTTCATGCTCCACAGCTCGGTCATATCTTTTGGGAGCAGCAAGGCCTCCTCCACGGCCAAGGCAACGTGGCACCCAATGCCCCAGTTGAGGTCCCTGAGTGATGCATCATCCCTCAGGGGCTCCCTACCGTGCATGGGTGCTCAGAGCCAGGCTCGTGGCTCTGGAGGCTGAGTGTCCGACCTTTCCAGGCCCCGTTGTGATGTGTGGCTAACCTTTTGCTGCTTCGCAGCTCATTGGTCCTCATCCTCCTGGGTCGAACGGGATCTTCCAGCCTCAACCACATCTTTCCCTTTCTGTTCCTTTTTCCTTTTTGGATCATCATGTTTGGGTCTGATTGGTTGAGGTTGGTGAGGAGCAGGAGGAGGAGATTTGGGAAGAGGAGGGGGAATCTGGGACTGTGTAGATTTCCCCAGTGCACCTTTCCTAGGTTGATTTTCTATCAGTTCCATTAAACTCCTCTGAGGTTTCCTTTGGGCACCCATTTCGTCAAATGCGTTCTCGGGGGATAGAGTCTGGTTGAAAACCTCGAATTCGTCCGAGGAGTCTGACAAGTCCACAACCTCTTCTGGGCTTCTTTCTTCTTCTTCTTTTCCTTCTTCCTCTTCCTTGAAAACGGGCTGGGATGAGGATGCTCTAATTGAAGGAGTGGCCACAAAAAGTGGTTGGGTGTGAGGAGTATCTCTAGGGAGTGGAACACCCTCTGGAACGATGAACCTTTGGTAGGCAACACTAATACGGTGGAGCCGAGGGTCGCGAGCTTTGATTACGTACTTAGGGGCTTGGAAGGCGAACGAGAAGGGTGTGTATCTGAGGATTAAATGGGCTACTCGGAGTTGACCGTCAGCTTTGTTCACATATATCTCGGCTTGCAATATCCTGTCCAAGCTCGCTTTGTTGACTAAGCTGAGCTTAGGTTTGGTAGTACGTCTGTCTGCAAAATCATTGAATTAGGATGGGGTTTCATTAGAAACAAGAATATTAAGACACGAAAAAGAAATCTAAACCAAAATTCATGAATCTACGGCTATACCCCTACCTGGTTCTCCCTCCTCTATTGGACAGGGTATGCCGTCGTGCCATTCCCCAGAAAAGATAAGGAAATCCTTCTTTAGATTTTTGTTTGAAGTGGGGAGGCATTGGATTAGCCTTACTTCGGGATACCTCGACTTGAGGTAATATCCCTAAGCTTTCAAATTGTGTAGATTATACACCCAATTCACATCATGGTGAGTCAGGTTTAGGTTCATTCTCTCGTTTAAAGTTTCTATACTCCCCAAGACCCTAAACATATTTGGGGCACACTGTGTGGGAGATAACCTAAAAAACCTAAGGTAATTCCTAGTGATAGTACCCATGGGAATGGTCATCCCTCCCTCTATGAAGGCAATCATGGGAATGACCACCTCTCCAGTTTTCTTAGCACCGACCCACTCCCCCTAGGTAGCGTACCTCATGCCTACTATTGGTGGGATCCTATACTTATCCCTGAAACTTCTCATACCCTCGTCGGACTCAATCAAACACTGGAACTTACCCATTTTCCTTAGAGTTTCCGAAGAAAAATTAACAAGTTAAAAATGAAAGCTAAAAAGGTTTTAAGAAGACTTACAGGTTTGAAAAAGGATCCTCGGACAAAGTTCTAGAATTTGTAGATGCACAGGAAAATGATAGAAAGAGAGAGGTTCAATGTATGAGCTCTAGGATTGTGTGATTGCTGAAAGTAAGAAAAAGAATTGATTTAAAAAGCTATTTATAGTAGCGTAAAAATCATGAGCGGGAAAGTTCCCGCTCGTAAAACAAGAAAAACCCTCCACCGTTAGATTTACATCTTACCGTTGAACGTGGGGGACAGGGACGTCGCCATAATTTAATGCTAGCACGCTCTGGACGTCAAAGCATCAGGAGCGTGCCTTAAGCGGGTAAAAAGACATATAGGAGGTCAGGAATATGGGATAGGACAATAAACAAGATGGGCTGAGGACGTCAAAATCATCCTTTCCTCCTGAGGAGTCGAAAAGCAAGATTTTGAGGGGCTATTGTGGGGGCCAGTTAATCAAGAGGTACTGTTAAGGCAGTGCTAACTGGACCTATGGCCCGATCTGAGGACATTGGACCATCCGAGGATGTTCAGATAAGATTATAAGGAGAACGGAGTGAAGAGAAGAGTAGAGATAATATAAGATAAGTCCAACGAACGTTCGAGGATAAAAGCCATCTCGGCAACAAGTGTCCGAGGTTAGTACAAGTGCCATATCATCATGGACTTACTTCGAAGTTACATCATCACAAAGAGTTAGGTGTCGAACAAGGGATAAGAAAGGAGAAGGGCAACAAATATCTTTAAAAAGCTGCTACCTCCACATTAAATGACTCCCAACCAACTCTCTGGCCGCATTAATGTGGAAGTGACGCCTGAATAGTGATCAAGCAGCCTTACAGCTACTAGTTGGTGGTTCTGGGAGGTGTTGGATGGGATAGGAAGGAGTTTCCCGAATCTAACCTACACGTGTGTGGTAGGGATAACACCAAGACTGGGATATATAACCTGGAAAGATGTACTAAAGAGGGGAGAGGGAAAAATCAAGAGATTTTTTGGAGAACAAGACTGTGAACGCTTGTATAATTTTATTGTTCATCAGGACTATAATATAAACCCCGAGTTACTCCGAGGACAGATTTTCTAATCTTACGTGTATCTAACAATCTTAGACTCCAAAATTTAATCATTCTTCTTCTGGAATAGATCTAGTTCTTTCATCCACGCTCTATAAATTTATTGTTTGGGCCGCTTGGGATAGATTCCAATCCTATTGGTTAATTGGCCATATTATCATTTAAAATGAAAATGTTAGTAGAACTTAAATGCAAAAACTTGATTAATAATTTGGCATCTCAAAATAAAGAAAATTAGGCTTTAAAAAAATGATATTAAAATTTAAATAAAAATGATTTAATTTGTATTTGATTATTCTCCACTTAAAGTGGTCAAGGGCTTACAATTCAATGAGCCGCCCTGAATCACCTTATTCAAAAAAAAAAAAAAAAAAAATTAAAAATTAAAAATTAAAAGAGTAAAAATTTGACATAAAGGTGTTTATCAAGCCCCACCATTATCAATAAGTAGGGATTTTTTTTAGAAAATAACTATAAAATCCAAACAATATCATTAGTTAGGAAACGTTTCAAACTAATTTGATTTCTAACAATTCGAGTTCAGAGGACTCGATTTTTGGGTTATAAAATCGAGTATATCGTACTCGAGTTTCCTGTTTTGCCAGCAGCTGAGGTGGCCAGAGTGGCCATGTAGGCCAGAAATCGATTTCATTGGACTCATTTTGTAAGCCTAGAAACCGAGTTCATTGGACTCGGTTTCTAAGCCAAGAAACCGAGTTCATTGAACTCGATTTTTATACATATAAATGAGTCCAATGAACTCAGTTTGCAAGACCAGAAACCGAGTTCATTGGACTCGGTTTGATTTAAAGGAAACCGAGTCCATTGTACTCAGTTTCCTTTTGGGTACGTGTCCATCATCGCGCACTCAAAAAAACTAAGTTCAAAAAGCACACAAAAAAACTAAGTTCAAAACACACTCTCACTCTCATTCCCTCTCACTCTTAGTCTCTCTCTCACTCTCACTCAGTCTCTCTCTCACTCTCACACTCTCATTCCCTCTTGCTCCGTAGCCGTCGCTCTCCCTCTCACTTTCATTCCCTTTTGCTCCGTTGCCGTCGCCCCCTCTTGTTCCGTCACTGTTGTCGTCGCTGTCTCTCGCTCCCATCTCCGTCACTACCTCTCGCTCTCGTCGCTCCGTCTCCGCCTCGCTCGTTGGCTCCGACTACCTCACAAAGGTAAGGACTCTCTCTTTTTTCTGGGTTTATTGGTAATGGAGGCATGCATTGTACTTGATATTTGGGGGGTGCAGAGTTTGCTGCCATATCTGATACTGTGAGGCAAATGATTTGTTCAATTCAAGGAAAATGTAGGATTTTGATTATGGTCATCTAGTTGGCCTTTAATAAAATGTGCTCAATGGATTTTGATTTTGTAGAGCTTTTTTAATAAAATGAGCTCAATCTAGCTGGCCTATAAAGCAAAATTTATTGTGAAGACCATGATGTTGTTTGCATGTAGAAAGCTAAATTTATGTTTATCTCAGCGTGTAACTTGTTAAGGAAAAAAAGTCTGATCTGAGCATGTAAAACTGTAGCATTTTTGAATTTGAATGCAAATATTGCACATATGGGGCTGGTATTTGGACTGAATTATTGAAATAGGAAATCTGGGGAATTGAAATGAAGGGTGTTCTAATGATAAAAGATTCAAAGTCATAAAAGGGGAATGTAGAAGTTAGAAAGAGTTTACCATAATTAATAGAAAATGTTAAGATATGCTACTACTTTCAGATCCAGAAAACCACTGTTTATTTCTTTTTATAAAAGAAGTGCAAAATTTGAAGTATATTCTAGTACCAAAATGCAATTTAATAAGATTTTAAAGACATCTTCATGTCAGGAACAAGCTTGCATATAATTATCACCGTAGTCTATCCAAAATGTTAATAGCATCCACGAGGTATGAACTGTATACTGATTGGGATCATAGAGAAAGTTGATGTGTTCATCATTTTTTAAGGTGTAATTATCGATTAATTCAATTTTGTGGAATTGCATTTATGTAAGGGCCATACCTGCTTTTGTAATTTTTTGATAAGTGACAAAAAATTCAAAATTTCATCACCTCATTGCATTTATGTAAGGGTCATACATGGATGGGCCCTCACCTCAGTGCTGCTTCTGCTCTGCTCTTAGGTCTCCATTCAGAACTGTTCAAATGATAATAATAATATAGAATTTTATGCTTGAGAAAGAACTTTTAGACATGATTATTAGGATTCTACAAAATTTCTAATGCATTTCATATGCAATTTAGTTTGTTCTTTTACATTTTGTAACTGCAAATTTCCAAAACTATTTATGTCATATTATATATTTATTTAATCATTTTTTTTCTTCAGAATTCATTATAAAGCTTGTTTAGTGATTTTGCAGTGGTAGTTGTTCTTTTGGTTTCTTGAACTCTGTACTAGGTTGGTATTAGAATTTTAGAACTGCACAATTATTACTTATCAAAAAAAGAAAAAGAACTGCACAATTATTGGAAATTTGGGGCTGTTACATGCACTGTGATAATCTCTTGAGACTCTATCTCCAATTTTCATTTCTTGATTTAAGCAACCACTTCAAGACATTTGCCACTGGGTCTATTAACAACTGGGATGCAGAAGTGTCTTCTAGATTGAAGTGTGCCTGTAATTTATAGTAATTTTGGCAATCTGAAACCAAAACTGAAACTTCTCTCTCCATCTTCCATTGAGTATGTGATGGGAGAAAAGCATCATAGTTTTAACTATTATGATTTTAATGATTTGTGATTGTTGTTGTTGAACTAGAATTAATAGTAATTAATAGTAATTTGTTGTTGAAGAAATTAGGCTATACATTGAGATCCTTGCCAATTTATCTTCAACATGTGCTTATATTTACTCTTGACTCCCTAAACTTCGTGTAGTATGGCTGCTGTTCTTGCTCAGATCCCTGATGAGTTCGGTCTTGGTCACATTGAGGATTCGGTGTTACTGTTTCTAAAAGATCATTGATCGTGTGTTGTTTAGGAAGGCAAGGTAAAATTAAACCGACCACTTGCTGAATATTCTCTTCTTATCCTTTCACATTATGTTGATTTCTTTTTCTTTCCATTTCTAAATTCTAAGTTTATCAATGGTATTACTAGCTTTGAATGCATAGTCATGCCCATTAGTTGGGTTAAGTTAGATTGGTAGACTGTTGCACACCCTTATATAAAGGTTACACCCTTATGGCATATTGCATCTCATCACCATGGTTCTATCATGTGCAGGATCCGGGGGCACTGAAATGTCGTGGTCGTAATGACGAGTTGTGAAAACGACGCCCGATAGTGGTGGATGATCGCGTCCTCAACATTGTCAAGAGAGTTGGATTAGAGGGGCTGTATAGGACCCCATGTAGAGAGATTGATCATAACTTGATAACGGCCTTCGTTGAGCGATGGCGGCCTAAAACCCACACCTTCCACCTGCCACATGGTGAGACAACGATCACATTACAAGATGTGGAGGTTCTTTTGGGGATTCCAATCGATGGTGAGGCAATTGTTGGAAAAACTGACTTGACATGGGCTGCTGAATGTCAAAGTCTACTTGGAATTGCTACTAATGCTGTGGTGCTTAAAGGACAAAGGATCCTAATTAACAAGCTACTAGAAAAAATTGACCAAGGGTTGCCCGATGGTGCAGCAGAGGTGGTTGTGCATCAATATGCACGGTGTTATATTCTAGCACTCCTGGCAAACACAATTTTTGCTGACAAGTTTGGCGATAGGGTGCATACGATGTGGTTACAGATGTTGAGGGACCTTCGCAATCCACCTCAGTACAGTTGGGGGAGCGCTTGCCTTGCATAGTTGTACAGAGAGTTATGTAGGGTAACCGACAAAGGTGCCAGTCAGATTGGTGGGGCTTGGCTATTGTTTCAGTATTAGGCATGGTTCAGATTCCCTTTTTTGTGCCCAAGGAAGGACCTCCCACTAGATGATGCATATGGCCCACCATTTGCACCTTCTCCACTGTTCATTAAGTAAGTCTCTTCCTTGACCGATTGTCTCTATTGGAAATAGATCCATAATTTTAAATGACATGACATATTGTTAGACATAGAGAATAAAATTTTAACCTTGATATTCCTCAAATTTTTAAAATTAATAGGGTTTTTATTTATTTTTATATATCGTTTTACAACCACTGAGGTCATATGTTATGATTGATGTATAATACAAGTGTTATTAATTTCTAACTCCACCACTAATTATATGTTTAGATAATCATTTATTGGTATAAACTTAGTCGTATGTAATGTTAAATTTACGATTGCCCATCATTTATTGTTGTTGATTACTTCAAATTCTCAATTCCAAGTATTGACTCCCTCTTTCTTAATTGTAGGACTATGTGGGTCGTGAGCATGAAAAATAGCCCCCAAGAAATCTGTCTGGTCTGGTACCGTCAGCTTTTAGATTCTATGCATCCCAAGCAGGTACCCAAATTGTGTTTCTTCTATTGTTTATGACTATTGTATTTATAATTGTAAAATAGGTCATAGTAAAAAATAATGGAACATTGCATAATGTGCTACCCTTTTATTTGGCTACTTCAGGTGGTGTGGCAACCATATGAAACTGAATTAGCCCACTTGCCTGCGTTCTGTGTCGCAGGAAGGGACGTATGGACGGCAAGGGTGCCACTTGTATGTTTCTGGCTAGTAGAGAAACATACACTAGACCGTGTTCTTCGTCAATTTGGGATGGTACAAGAAATCCCCCCATATGTTGATACTGACGACGCCTTTCATGACATAGACCTGAGGGGCAAGATTGCGGTGAACTGGAGGGACAAACATTATGGCCATATCCAAGTGTGGAATAGTCGAGCACGATCTCTATGTCATGGAGTACGACTAGAGGGTGCTATGTCGCCTGCTCATCCATACTTCGATTGGTATGATAGGGTGACTTGTAGGTTCGTCGACCACACTACTGCGTCACTTCTTATTATGGTAATTGCTTCGACCTTTCTTTTCAAATTTTGTTGCATATCACCATTTTTGTGTTAGATGTACTAATTGTATTTATTTACTTGCAGGTTGCCAATCACAAGCAGTTGTTGATGCGTCATGCAGTAGGTAGTCCTGAGTACAAGCAGATTATAGCTGTACTTAAGGTAGTGGAACGTCTTCGTCGTATAACTGCCCAACTTCCCTTGGAAGAGACTGACAGGGCAAATCCAGAAGCGCCAGAAGATACTGGACGACCAAGCACGAGCTCAACTCATGCTAGCCATAGCCATGGTCAGCGTGCTGCACCCCATCAGGTTGTCAGTAGGCCGGGTCCCCCTCCACCCCCACATGCATCTCCTGCGTCAGAGTTCCCTCCACCCCCACATGCATCTCTTGCCCTAGAGTTCCTTCCGCCTCCACATGCATGTCCTTCCCCAGAGATCCCTTCACGTACTGCTCATGCAGTTCCTGACCTAGAGATCCTTCTACCTACTTCTCATGCATCTTCTCACCCCGAGATCCCTTCACACACCCCACGTACATTTTTTGACCCCGCTCATCTTTCATTTACCCCACCATCCTTTGATCTCGGCTATGATTTCAGTCAGACCCCTCCTGTCATGCACACTCAATCCCCCTCGTACAACATTGGTCATATAGACCATGTACCACCCCATAGTCAGTCCATGTCATTCATGCCCACTCCTAGACTGCATACAAATCCCATGACTACGGGCCTCACTCACATTTCATCTGCTACACCATCCTCCCCCGCAGTTGTAGGATCTTCAGTTGTTGGGAGTCAAGCAAAACAACGAGATGTGCATGTTGAGAATGAGCAGGTAGTTGGGTTACAGTCACCCCCACAAGGTCGACCCAAATGCACAACAAAAGCACCTCCTTGTGGGACAGGTGGTCACAAAGCAAGACACAAGGCTGGCCCCACGGTATGACAAGTCATTTAATGCATGGAGCATATTGAGTAACTGTTGTTATGGTTGGTATTAGAATTCATGTAATCCATTGTTTGGTTGTAACTCCATCTTTGCAGCAACGCGAGGAGCCTCACCAAGGAGATGCAGTATCCCTTCCCCCACATACCAGACGCTATACAAGACAGCATAAGCGTAAAATGCATTAGGATCAGCACCCCATCTGAATGTAGGTACTAGTAATGTTTTGTCGTTATTGCTTCATATCTGTTCATAATTTATGAGGTAGCTTCTATAGGAATACATAAATAAATATTTATCTTTGTGACTTGTGATATTCACATTACCTGGACTTATTTCATTTATCTGTTGACTTAACTTTATTATTATTATTATTATTATTATTATTCTTATTCTTATTCTTATTCTTATTCTTTTTTTTTCTTTTTCTTTTTTTATAGATTTACCATTAACCTGTTGGTTAATATGATTATTATTTTTGTTAGCATGCTGCGTTCCCTGATCTTGATCCATCCACTTCATTCTTTGCTGTTTACAATGACCATGGAGGTAAGAATTGGCAAGTTCAAGTACTTGAATCTATGATAGATGGCTGATTCTACTAATGTAATAGGGACTTGTATGTTTGGCATCATAGTCAATTTATCTTTGTGTTACTTTCCAGTTATTAGGAATAGTATAATTTGATTAATTAATCCACAAGTGGTTGATTACATTACAATTTGAAAGGGATTTCATCAGATCTGATCTGCCTTTCTTCAGTTTCCTTTTTGGAATTCTAAATTGTATTTTTTTAATTGGAGGATTGACAAAACTTTTGGTTTTATGCATTAATCATGTAGATTGGTTGCTATGATGCAAATTTATGTATTTATAAAATTATAATATAATTTCAAACATAATATATTTGGTTTTTTGGTGCTATTCTCAACTGGTTGCTACTGGTTTCATTATGTGTGGTTAGTTATGGTTTGTTGTTTCTAGTTTCAATCTCAAATCTTAGAACTGTGAAAATTTGAGCTCTGTTTTTTCTCTTTTTATTAACTTTAATTTAGCTTCAAATATATGTGCATGCTTTTGCTTTTCCAGTGAAGGGCAAGAAATTGTTTATTTGGCAGTTCACTTGTATGTAAGATTTCTTGCAGTATCCATCTTTAGGCTTTGTCCATTATAAATATATTTTCTGAAGCTGTTTGAGAGCTCATATCTGGGTTAGCAAAGCTAAGGAACTAACACTGCTAGTTTGTCTGTATGTAATTTATATAATCATTTTGAGTCTATAGGTGAAAATGAAAAGATGTGTGGTGCTTAGAATAGAGTCTCATCCTAGTGTCCAGAGCAGCAGGGCTTGATTCTACCAAATGGCATGGATTTTAGGTCTTCTCAAGGTTCAACACGTAATAAATATAATTCTTACATCTAGAAGAATTATATGGAAATAATTATATTAATTTATTACATGGAAATAATTTTCCTAAAATCCTAGATTTAAATTTCTATTCACAAGTTACCTTTGCTAGTGTTATGTTAATGCAAATTATTTATGTTATCTTGTAGGTACTAGTCATGACACCCCAAATATTTTTGGATGTCTTAAGAAAGACATTCTTGAGTCCAGAAGCAGTATGCTTAATGATAATTGAAGAATGTCATCGTGCTACTGGTAACCATCCATATACAAAAATAATAAAGGTGAATATCTATTATTTTCCATTTTCGTTGTTGTACACCATCTTAAGCTGATTTTTCATTCTTATTTTTGTTGTGTACTGCTATGTCATTGGCTAAGATAGGTTGGTCCAGTTTTTTAATTTTTTTATTTGCCATTATTTGTGTACTTTGTACTGTACATGTCTTAGAAACTTGTAGATTTTATGACCAAGCACAGTTTCCAAGTTTTAGTGTGTCAGTTTTTAGACCCCTTAAAACAACAATTAGATTAACCTAGGTAATTAGCCAAGTGATTACTTAGTCCAAATTACAAGTCTAGGTTATCACAATCAAATAATCATATCATGCAAAGCAGCGGAAAATAAATAACACAAGATATGATCACCCAGGAAACCAAACCGGTAAAAACCTGGGGAGGATTTGACCTAGCTATCCTCAAGGTAAACCTGAATCCACTATCTTGAAAGAATCGAAGTTCATACAATAAGACTTACAAGCCCCCACGCTCGACTTCTTATTGTTACCAACCAGTAGAACTTACTGACACGACCACGTGCAAGCTCCGAATCCACGAACTCCTTCTTTCTTGGATTCCCACCAGCTACAAGCACACCCGCTTGTGTATTCTTTAAACTTTAATAGCAGCAACTGAATTGATCATCAAGGTGTAGAAATTATCTCCTCCTTGAAAACCCTAAGTTTGTGTAAAGGAAAGCTCCTCTAGATCTCACAAGAGATTTACACAAACCGCAAATATGAGCAACACTAAAACGTGGCTAGGGTTTGCCTTTTATACTTAGGACAAATAAGAAACCCTGAAAACGTTTTAAAACAAATAGGGCTGAGTTGGACGAATCTGCAGAAAAGCAATCTGCACGAGCTTCGATCGGTCGAACCTAAGCTTCGATCGATCAAGCCAGGCCGAAAGTCACAATGCTTCCTGCTTTAAACTCGATTCCAACTTTACATTGACATACAACTTTGAGCTAGCTTTAAACACTTCTAAACACATTGTTTTGATCATGATTTGCCAACAATACACATTAGAGTTCTAAATACATAAAATCCTAAACTTTAGAACCCAACAAACTCCCCCTTTGGCAATCTGTGACAAAACACAACTTAGAAGCTCAGAGTTTACAAAATGAAAAGCCCTTTACAAAACAATGCTCATAAACCAAATTCAATCCTAACTATTATCCATCAGTTGCAAGTGTAGACAGCAGCTCAATTGAATCAACCTGTATATTTCCTGAAACACTAAACAAAATGCATAACCGCATGTGTGACAAAAAAACAAAAACAGTAAATCAACAAATATGCAATCTAACTCTCCCCCTAAATTAGATACATCAAAAACAATGTTAACTCAATGTTAACTCCCCCTAAACAGAACATTCTTGTATTTTCCACGCATTTCATCTAAATCTCTCCTCCTTTTTGTCACGCATTGACAAAGACAACTCAAACAAAGAGCTGACAAAAAACATACGCAACAGAGTAAGAGAAAATAGAGAAAGAAGGGAACACAAAACAATTCAACTCTATAAGAAATAGAGACAACTCCCCCTATGAAGAGCAACAACTCCCCCTATGAACAACAAGGGTTAAAAACAAGCTTCTCCTCCTATAAAAATAGGAAACACAAAACAAGTGTTTGGGAAAAAAGTTTTGTGGAAAAATAAAAAGGGTGGGGATAAATAAAAAGACACAAACCAAGTTTTAAAAAAAAACTAAGTTGAGGATACACATGAAGAAAAAATATTCTCTCTTTCAATAAAATGCAAATATGGCGCTGTGTGACCCATAAATAGTTGCATGAGTAGAGAAAATATTTACACATTGATTATCCATTATATCTCTTAAGAAAAAAAATTTCTACAATTCACACATAAAAATAGCATATACTAGAAAGTACATAACTCAAAAATTAATCAATCAATTTTTAAATCAGGTTGAGTACCCAATTTAGCAAAGTGTATGCATGTCATGTGTGAAAACAATGAGAGATATGACCGCAAAACTGCAAGATGGATAAAAAAAATCAATGCAATACATGTGAATCCTAAACATAAATGATGCATGGAAAAATCAACTTTTTGAAAAACAGAACAATTTAATGTAGAAACTCCTCAAAGCACAATATTTCATGAATGAAATGCATGAGTATGAGATTAAAAGTTTTTCAAAAACATACACTTGAATTCAACCCAGATTTTCCAAAAACAAGTTTTTCAATCAATTTGTCCTTAAATCTCAAACTTTAAACATATTTTGCATCAAAATCAAGGAATTTTCAATCTTGGATGGCCAAAACAAGATCATACACAATATAATGTACCAAGTTTAGCAAAGAGTAACTTGTGTAGTGTGTGCAACTAGCAAAAGCTTGAGATACATGTGAGGTGATATGTGAATAGCAATCAATCACAAAGTCTACAAAATTTATCACAGAATTTAAAAGAGACTATCACCTAAAGAGTTACATCATATAACTCCCACATCTCCTAGATCATAAGCTTGCAATCATTTAAGTTTCTTGTATTTATGCCTCATAATATACACACCAATTTTAATTATGTGATTTGGCATCAAGCCTAATAGTACATACCAATTTTAAGCATTAAGCAATTAAACCGAGGCTACACCTTATATTCTTTTTATGCATGTGCTACACTTTCTCGAGCACAAAATCTTACGATATGCACTAAGGTGTTCATGATTGGCTAGTGAACAGTGGTGAGATAGTTATTTATGCCTTTCTCTAAAGGTTCAAGTCTGACAGTCAAAGACATGTGACTTCAAGATCAAAACAAAGTGATCAAAACCATAAACATCTTTTCCACACAACATGCACTACAAAACTTCAACTAGTAAAGTGCAATAAGTAAGCTCATCAAAACTAAACAAGGTACATAAACTTGTTATGTAAAGATAATATGGTCAATCCTTGATTATAAATCCAAGATGTGAAAAACACAAAAATCTTTTTGGTTTTAAAAAATTTATGACCAAAAACAAAAAGCACACATTATGCTAAATGAACAATGCAAATGCAATGCATGACAGTGCTTAACTAAGCTATAGAGGGTACACAAACAAGAAATATCAATTTCTTAATTAACCCATGAGTACATGTACAAACTAGTACATACTCACACAAAATCAGAAATAGCTTAGTACTTATTTAACACATACTATTCAAGTTTCTCCACAATGTCAAGCATGTTCTAAATCAAGAGAGAGATATCATAATTCATGTAATCCTCAAGAAAAAAACAAGACTCAAAATAAAATATTTTTGTCTTTTTGATAATTTTTCAATGTTTTTGGATTTTTTTTTATTAAAAAAAACTTTAAAAAAACAAAACAACCAAAAACAAAAACAAAACATGTCCTTAAACAATTGAAAGAATCAAATCAAGGACAAGTTAACAACACTCACCTTGGAGAATCCTTTCTCACCCATATAGCACGAGTCTTCGGCTTTGTAGGTGAAAATCCATGTGAAGCAGAGTGTATATGAGGAATTACACCAATCTTCTGAGAAAGACTAAAATCCTGCAAATTCCTTTCACAAGCCAACAAACTCAAATTTTTCAAAAGAATATGAAACAATTTATATGGACTTATGGCAGGAGAAATATCATCACAAATCCTAGACTGAAACATAGAATGCTTAAATTTCAGTTTATGACAATTAGGATGAATGTGACCACGGGCACCACAAAAATGGCAGACAGGAACAAATTTAGGAACATCAGTATTCCTAGTGGGGTTTCCGGTCACAGGCTTTGGTTCTTGCCTCAACAAAGAACAATTTGGTCTAATATGACCAACAACACCACAAAGGTGACAAGTAGGCACAAAAACAGATTTATTATGCTTTCTAACAGTAGATTTAGACATAGGTTTAGAAATTTCAGCGTTAACATCAGAACTTTTACCTTTGTCTAACCTAGCAAAATAAGCCTTTTCTTTATTATTCCTCTTGAAAGGAGGGATATAAACTTTCTTAGTTTTAGGCTTAAGAGAAACAGAAACACTTCTGTTATCAACAGCAAGCTTAGTACTAGTCAAATTTTCAATTTTGGTCCTAGATTCAACTAACTCTTGTTCCAAGCTTTTCATCTTCTCATCTTGAGAGGAAATTTGATTTCTCAAAAATTCATTCTTTTTATTAGATTCATCTAATCTAACAACCAATTCCTCTTTTTCAAAATTAACCAATTTAACTCTTCCTTGAATTTCTTAGCAATTTTCATAGATTTCAATAATTCCTTATGAAGAGTTTCACAGGCATCAATAAAATCAACAGAAGCATGAGCAGAAACATGATCAGAAAGACACTTCAAATTATCCATGGTCAAGGATCAGCTCTTAGATCAAAAGATCTAAAACAAAAGAGCTACCCGCTCTAATACCACTTGTCAGTTTTTAGACCCCTTAAAACAACAATTAGATTAACCTAGGTAATTAGCCAAGTGATTACTTAGTCCAAATTACAAGTCTAGGTTATCACAATCAAATAATCATATCATGCAAAGCAGTGGAAAATAAATAATACAAGATATGATCACCCAGGAAACCAAACCGGTAAAAACCTGGGGAGGATTTGACCTAGCTATCCTCAAGGTAAACCTGAATCCATTATCTTGAAAGAATCTAAGTTCATACAATAAGACTTACAAGCCCCCACGCTCGACTTCTTATTACTACCAACCAGTAGAACTTATTGACACGACAACATGTACGCTCCGAATCCACGGACTCCTTCTTTCTTGGATTCCCACCAGCTACAAGTACACCCGCTTGTGTATTCTTTAAACTTTAATGGCAGCAATTGAATTGATCATCAAGGTGTAGAAATTATCTCCTCCTTGAAAACCCTAAGTTTGTGTAAAGGAAAGCTCCTCTAGATCTCACAAGAGATTTACACAAGCCACAAATATAAGCAACACTAAAACGTGGCTAGGGTTTGCCTTTTATACTTAGGACAAATAAGAAACCCTAAAAACGTTTTAAAACAAATAGGGCTGAGTTGGACAAATATGCAGAAAAGCAAGCTGCCCGAGCTTCGATTGGTCGAGCCTAAGCTTCGATTGATCGAGCCAGGCCGAAAGCCACAGTGCTTCCTGCTTTAAACTCGATTCCAACTTTACATTGACATACAACTTTGAGCTAGCTTTAAACACTTCTAAACACATTGTTTTGATCATGGTTTGCCAACAATACACATTAGAGTTCTAAATACATAAAATCCTAAACTTTAGAACCTAACATAGTGATTTAGTCTTTAAAGCTTTAAATTGGCTACCAGTAGACAAGTATTGATAAGAGAGGATCATGCATTTCTTTAATAGTACCTATCTATCTCTCTTGGGTCAAGGAGGAAGGGTAAGGTTTGAGGCTGTAGTTTGGATTAGAAGCTTAAATTAGATTGAAACAAATGGCTGCTGGTTGAAGGAGGGGTTTATTTTTGATGATCTTGCTCGGATTGGGATTCAGTCTATGGTTGTCATCCTGGAACCAATGGTTAGAAGGGCCTACTATGTATCAAATCTGTTATCCACTACAGGGATGGGCTATGCCCTTGCGTATTATGGAATGTGCAAGGTACTCAATTTAGTTTACTAAACACATTTATAGTGTATGATACTATGATTGTATCCTATATTTTCAAGGTCATCTTGAATTTGGATGTTCTTTGCTGTATCGAATGGACCTTGTATTAATGATATAGCAACAGTTGTGATTTGCTAGGAAGTATTGTAAATATTCAGGAACTTTTCATTTTTATTTTTTGTTTAGGAATATAAAATCTTACTACCTGACATTTTTTATTTTTCATATTTTATCTTTTAGAAAGTTCTGATATTGCTGCCTATAAGTTCTAGCTCAAATGGCACATCTTTACCTTGAAATACCTGGGTAGAGGGTAGGTTGTGCATTCAAGACCCACCGAGTGCATGTGTTATTAAAAAAAAGAGATAAAAGATTGGCATTGCGATACTTATAACCTTCATTCCTTAGTGCCATTCTTAACGCTATTTCTAACCTTCATTCCTTAGTGCCATTCTTAACGCTATTTCTGATCTTTGTATTTGCTGATCCATGGAGTTTAACCGCAGGTTAACTCTTTTTTATGAATCAGATTCTTGAAGCACCAAATGAGGAAGAAGTTCCACTACTTTTGGAGATATATGGGTGATTTGTCTCTATTTCAATTTTCTTTTAATCCCTAGTAACAGCTTCTTCGGCCTATTCTATTTGCTTGGAATCATATATTTGGTATATTGAAAAAAGAAGATGATCAGTGCATATTTCTGCCTAATATTATTTGATTTCCATTAAACTTCCTTGTGGTATGTTTCATACAGGCTCTGTCTTACCGGAGGAAAGGAAGTTAATAATGCTATAATCAGCAGTGTATGTGATTTGGCAAAAGCATTCTCAGGATACCAAGATGAAGTACTGGTAATGACATGATATGCATGCTTATTGCATTAATGTGCACATGTTTAATATAAGCATTATGCCCTTGAGTATCATGAGGAATGGACACATGAACTTGTTATCACAATTTGATTAGAGACTTTCTGTTGCTGAGAATTTTAAATCATGAAAACTATAGATTCTTGGGTGTTTAAACTCAGAAGAATTAGAATTTCCAAAAGTTGGCCTTTCTGTTTGGATATACTTAGAATTTGATTTTAACCATATTTTAGACAAACATTATTAAAAACATTACAATTATACAAACTATATATATAAATTTTATCTGTTTAAAATTGTCTTATACAAACTCATTTAGGAAGAAAATAATTAATAATTTGAACATTATGGATAAATTTTAAATGAAAAAAATACTCTTGAACATTGATAAATATCTTATTTGGATGAAAAATAATTATTTTATTTTCTAAAATTAACTCTATGTAGTAAGTTTAAAAAAAAAAAAAAAAAAAAAAACAGTCAAAATTTGAATTTTAGTGTAATGTAGGCAATTCTCAGAAATACAAGATATACGAGAATTGGCATTTCTTACTGATAAGATAGGATTCATAATTCCTGTGCTTCATGGGAATTGAGATGTTCATGGGAATTACAATTTGTAACTATTTTATTAAATAAACAACCAAATTTCATGAATTAACAAGAATTAAAATCCCATCATGAATTCCTATATAAAGAACACACCATTATAGAAGTTCTTTGCTAGGAGTTTCGAAAAAGTTTTATAAATTTATCATCATTGCTGACAGACACACACTGCTTCTTATTGGCTAACATTCAATTTTTCTCTCTTTATGTAAAAAGATTATTTTACTTTGGATCCTAATCTGCCCATTGATCTATTTGATTTATTAGTACTAGTCATTTACTTATTTGACAGTAATACTAAAATATTGCCGCACTTTCCTAGTAAGCAATATGGTGCACTTCACATAAAAGCATTGCTGTTGTTTACATTTTACAAAGATGTTACAACTGGATTTGTTAGAGTTTATGTGATCCAGCTGCTCTCTCCTTTTATCTCTTCCTTTGATTTCCTCTTTTCAGGCAAAGCGAGAAGAATTGCTCCAATATGCTCAAGAGTTTCAGGATTGAAAATAAATGCTAATCATGAAAGGTGGTCAAGGATTTTTATTTTTTATAGTTGAAATTTGAGGGTTACAATTAGTCTGCTGGTTGTTTTTATTTGCAATTGTAGATATTATGGATCAAAATAACTGCTGCATGCTTCAGTTCTGATAATCAGCAGTTGTCACTGAACTTTGTTGTCTCATGTGTGGTTAAATAACATTGTTTTATAGCTACATGTTTAAACCTTGATGAGAGGGAACTTTGATTTTATATGCAATAGTAAATTTTTTTATCAAAGTGACTGTTGCTTGATTAACCTTTTATGGGCTAGTACTTGGCTCTGTTACAACTAGTCACAGATATTGTGTACTAAATCTACTGTGTATGTTGTGTGTGGAGGGTTTGTTTTCTTTTGTTTGCCTCCAGAATACCTTTCAGCACTCTTACCTGGTAAAGCAAGGTTTTGAGGAAACCTTGTAAATTAGTTGATTTCTTGGCCAATAGATATTCCATATCCTATAAGTTTGCGGTATATGATTAGACTATCAAGTCATCATCTACATGCTTTACCTATTGGATTCGAATCTAGCTTGATGGTTCCAAATCATAGTTGCTTCTGTGTTATTTATTATTGCACAATTGTTAAGGTTGAAATTTTAATTCTTTTTGTCCACTGTTTTGTGTGTCTTGTTTTCTGCTCTCAGGATAGATGCTGAAGTTAGCAGTCTAAAGGAAAAACTTGATATAATGAAGGAATCCCATCATTCTTTACTTGAAAGAAGTGCAAAATCACATGAAGAAATGACTTTTTCAACTGTAGAGGTGAGATTGATCTTCTCACTCACTCACACACACACAAACACACACATGTCAAAACACCAATGATTGGATACTAATAACATTAAACAAATTTGGCGTGAACTTTCCATTGCTTGGCAATTCTTTTATATGTATATATTTAGAAGTTCATTGTTCAACATCAGGTTAAAATTTTTACTTTAATAATTTTTCTTATGTGCACATAGTTATTTTAATTTCAACGTTTTGACATTTTTACTCCCATTATAGTGTGACCTCAATTTCTGTTAGTGTTCCTATATCATTTTTGAAATTTATAAATACATAAAGGTAAAAAAAAAAAAAAAAAAAAATCTCATACAAGACCTATGTATTCACTTGGTGTCTTAAGTTAAAGGAACTTGTCAGAAAAAAAGAGTTAAAGCCATAATTTGATTAAAAAGTTGTCTTTTAACATTTTGTTCTTTGAGTTCAGCATATCCATTCTTCTATATATATTTGTTGTCATATTTTTCAGGATGCATTAAGTATTTTCATAATCATGTGCTTCAACCAATTGAATCAGGGTTTCCTTTTTTCAATGAATTTCGTTCTTATTCAAAACACACACCCACGCACACAGATCATTCTGTTTTATTTTAGCTGATATGGAGTAGTTGTGTGCTGAAGGCAAGTAGTTGAATGGTGGAAATGATATGTTGAGACATATTGCAGTGATATCCTAACTCTTATTTACCAGGGAAAGTAAAACTATCAGAAGTTTTACTTAATGTTTAAAGGCACTCCACGTGAAATGACAATTCAAGTTTTTAATGATATAATTTCTTGGCTTGATGAGTACTGTATACAGAGGCTAAATAACTGCAAAAAAAAAAAAAAAAAAGGAAAGTATTTTTCATACAGAGTACTGTATAAAAAATACTTCCTAGTGACCATGTGTCTCCTTAAATTTTTTTTTGCAAATTTAGATTTATTTTTTTGAGGAAGCTTGATAATCATTGAAAAAGAAAAAAGCTTCTGTTGCATGTACGAGCAATACTGTCTAGGTGTAATGCAGACAATTTGGGTAAATTTATAGCAATTTGATACAAAAATTTATCTTGTGTATTAGAATGGGCTGGTCTTTTAGATATTGAATTTCTCTTTTTATTGGCAAGTGGTGTGATGAGATGATTAATTTTTAAATCTAGCTGTTGTTTTTATTGGCAAGTTAATTTTTAAAATTGATCTAATGGACAAGATTCCAGCATGAGTTTTAAACTATTGTTAAGTTAATGATCTTCATCTGTTCGTCATCTGTTGCTTCTACTGTTTGTGTAGAGGCAGCGGCTGAATGCAGAGCGTAACTTAATGTCAAAGAAACTAGCACTGCAAGACCAAAAGAATGCATATGGTGTTGAAGAAGGCCCACTATGAAGTTATACTTTTATATAATGTTGTTTCTGCAACTGTTTTTAACTTCTTAATTTATACTTTTTCAAATTAGAAGGCCTGTTATAATGAATAACAAGGTCCTTTCGCTTATCAAAGAGGCAGAGGCACATTACCAGGAGTTTGAGAAAGACCGTTGGGTACGTTTGATGCCCTTCCGATGATATAGTGGTAAATGATTTTAATGATGATTTTAATAATATAGTGGTTAAATTTCATTGGAAGGCCATCAAATATACCAAACGGTCTTTCTCAAGCTCCTGGTAATGTGCCTCTGCCTCTGTGGTAAGAGAAAGGACCTTGTTATTCATTATAACTTCATAGTGGCCCTTCTTCTGTCAATAAAAGTATAATTGTCCGGTTAACAACAGTTGCAGCACAACACATGGAGATGCTGACACTTATCATAGAGAACCAAAGGCTTGCTGCCACCCATGTGGACTTAAGACAAGAACTTGCTGCTGCACAGCATGAGGTGCAGATAATGCACACTCAAATAGGAGCTGTAAAGGATCGGAGAGAACAACAGATGAGGAGCCATATGGACAAGATTGCCAAGGTGGAAGCTGAACTGCAATCAGCAGAGCCTGATTTCCGAACTTGAACCCGTGACTTGTCGCTTTGGGTGGAAGACATTTGCCATTACAATAAGGCCCGATCTCTAGCACTCCTAAAGGTCAAGTTCCTAATAAAGTTCCTGGAATTTCAAGCATAGCCTCTTTTCTGCCTTTTAATCACAGCCCAACAAAAAACCAATAACTTAGAATGCATAATAAGGCTTTTATAAATGGAATTCATAAAATTTCCGATATCCATAACCTTAGCTTACTGCATAACTAATCTGGAAAAATAATATTCGCATATGCCCCATTTCTAACAAACACCCCCCACCCCGCTGGGTTCTACATTGTGCAATTCTTACCATAATTTTGATGGATGCTCTTTTGTTTCCACTAGAATTATTTAATGTACATGTCATACTTATCCTACTGGAAAGTAACTTTCTTTTGGTTCTTCAATGTTTTCAGCCGCTCTTGTTGTTGCTTGTTCATTTTCTCATGAAGTTCATGCATACTAGCTGTTGGCTCAGTTATATAAACCCTTTTATTTAGATATATTCTTCATACGCCATATGTTGTCTGGTTTTACCACAGACAGCTAAGGGTGCGAAGATATATAGTGCTGTTGTAGCTGCTATAGCTGATGGTCATCCTCTAAAAGAGGGGGAAGAAAAGGTCAAGATGCACACTCATTCCTACTGTTGTTTGGATTATGCTCAGGTCTCTCTCTCTCTCTCCATGCATATATATATTTTTAATTTTTAATAAGTTCATACCTTCATTTTTTAGTGATTTAATTAGACAGAGAAGGCAAAATGATCCGTTACTTTTTATGGGTTTTTTTTTTGGTTCAATCTTGATTATCCATTTCTCCAGTTAATCAGATGTCGACCATATTTTGGCTACTGCGAAAAGGCGTAAATGAAAAATGGTGTTGGTGTGTTGCAGATCTATGACGTCGTCAGGTACAGATTGCACCGTATGAAGAAAAAACTGAAAGATGAATTGGACAACAAGAATACAGTTCAGGAGTATATATGCCCCAACTGTGGGAAAAGGTCTCATTAACTGCTGATTTTTCTTCTTAATTTACTTATCAAAAAAAAGAATGTGTAAGTCACACACACACACATGCTTGCATGCACAAGTCTGGATGAATTTTATATTTCTAAAAAGTTGAGTTTCAAATGTTCAGGTACACTGCATCATTACAGTTGATTTCTATGGAGGATGAATTTTTTCATTGTGAAAGTTGTAATGGAGAACTTGTGGCTGAGAGTGACAAGTTAGCTGCTCAAGAAGGAGGAGATGGAGATGACAATGCAAGAAGGCGAAGGTGTGAAAAGTTAAAGGACATGCTTCAAAACTTTTAGTATTTCAACCAATATTACTTAACATTGTTAGTATTTAATTTTTATTCCAATCAATATTACATAACAAAACAGTGTTGTGCTCAGCTAAGAGTTTTTTAACTCAATTAGCACATCTTGGTTTTTTTTTTTTTTTTTAATGAAAATGTATAGAGTTCTAATCCATCCCCCAATTATCAAATTATCAACAACAAAAAAAAATGTTGTGCTCAATATCAAGCTCCTAAGGTGGACTGCAAATTTCATGCTTGGAACAAATTGACTTGATTTCCTAGGAAGGATGTGCAATTACAAGGCTGTTTGATAGCATTCTATCAGGACGACAAATATGAAGTGTAATGGCTTACTAGTAACAAACTACCAATGTTTAGCAAAAAAAAAAAAAACTACCAATGCTTCAACCCTTTAGAGAGAGAAGCTAAAAGCAGCAGCATCCAATGGCATTTTCCTATAAGAATTTAAGCTAACGTTATTTTAAATTTCAGCATTTATACAAATTCTCAGTACTTTTTTTTGTTTTGGGATCCATCTCCAGGACAAGTTGGCAAAGCCTAAAAAACGCACCAGTATAAAACACTTAAGTGTGATAATTAATTTAGTTATTTTTAATTAAGGTTGAAGTGAATGAGAACCCCTTTTTTTTTAAGAGAGTGGGGTTGGAAGTTTGATTTATGTTCAATTACACAATTATGATAAACAAATTGAAGGGGAAAAATTGGGTCAGGTTTGCCCTCTTGAAACAATTTAAGTTAATTTCTTAAGGACATTTCCTTTAATCTCTTGAGAAATTTTAAAATTTCCTTTCTTTTCATACGTTGATTGTTGGAGCCCTAGCAATTGCACAATAACAACATATATACTGTGTAATTTCAAGCTAATGACTAACAAAAAACCAGCTAATAAGAACCAATGGATGGAAGCAATCAACTTGAAGTATAATTAAAAACACTTAAAGAAATGCCTATTACAGATCTTTTTGTTTAGATTGGAACTATTTTGCTTTCTGCACGAGGTAACTTGAAATTGAACTTCAAATCACTAGTCTAAAAACAAGCTTTTCCATATATATTTTTCTGCATATGTATATGAGCAATTTTCTTATTTCACAGATGGTATAAAAATTAAATGACCATCCAAACCAGCTTGAAGAACATCGCAATCAGACTTCCCTTTCCAATTTGCGGCTTCCCATCTAAGCTCTGAATCCCATCACCAACTCTTTTATTGATAAAACAGAGTCGAAGAAGTCTTTACCAAATCCTTCTTTTAGGCCACATTCATAGAATAGGTAATTTACTATTTTCCATAAAACATATCCATTTTTGCCTCATTTTAGGGATCTCTCTGGTAGACCATTTGTTAGTATTCAATACAAATTCTTATAATGAATAACAAATGTAGAAGACATGTAACTCAGAAAAGCAACACTATTCTGACCTCTTGACTTGCTGATTGCATTCTTATTCTACACTATGACAAGCAAGGGTTGCAAGATGAGATTTTCTTAGAATGAGGATAACTGAATGATGCTATATCATGTTTTAGAGGGGGAAAAGAATGGTAATAATTAACAACTAATTGAAAGACAAAATTAAACATTCATAATATCACAATCTAAAAACAGGTACATTGGATATAAAATACTTCGATTACAAGTTCATTCAGTGATAAACAAAGTTACCATTGTGCCGATACAACCCAGTAGTAAGTTCAAATACACAATAAAAAAAACCCCAATTTACATCTACAATGCCATTCCAAAATCGAGTATCTGCATGCCTGACAAAAATTCAAACATTGTCGTTAAATACCAAAAGCCAAAACATACGCACTAATCTACGCAACTTGGCTAATTGATACAATCATGGCATTTTATATAACAGCATCACTTACCTAGTTTGGATCATTACTGCTTATCGAAGCCCCACAGGAAAGTGGACATCTTCTACGGTTATGCCCATGTTGATGACACAGTCCACAACTCTACTTTTGTTGAATCTCCCTCAAGTCAGAATTTGGCCTCCAACTTCCTGGTTCTCGTCGGACCCCATCCATCTCATTCCGTATCCTAGACGCCACAGGTCGACCTTTGCCCTGCAACAGGTTTGGGTCAGGCACCCACTTTGGACCGTCCACATCCCTCCACAATGTCTTTGACGTTGGCACCACAAATGCATGTGAGTAGGTGTGAATGGCGTTCTCCAAACTATAACATGGGTCAATATATGTAGTCGCATCTTGCCCCAAGTGCTGAAGAGCTTTAATTGCATGTGAACTAGGGATCTTTCAATTTTGCCACTTTCCACAACGACATGTTCTGGCTATTAGGTTTACTTCATGACTATGGTGTCCCCCTCCAGAGCTATGGATGTTGTATGCAGTAATTACTTGATATATACCATTCTGATAATTAAACGCATTTATTTGGTGGCTAAGAGATTTTTGTAGGTTTTGTCCATAGATTTTTAAGGCATATTTGCTCCATACCTTGCCATTGGAGAGATCATGAGTAATTTCTTTGTGTCGATCATGGAAATACGCAACAAGTTTGCAATGAGTGAATTCAACCATTGCAGCAATGGGTAGGCCATGGGCACTTTTGAGTACTCCATTGAAGCACTCCGAGACATTGGTTGTCATAGCCCCATAACAGTATCCACCGTCATGTGGCTGGGTCCACATGTCTAGATCCTCTTTCATTAGATATGTGTATGGCATGATGGATGAGTCGGGTTCACTTTCCTGCCGCTCGGTTCTCCGTTTCTTCCTAAGGGCCTCGATCTCGGCTTCCTTGATAGGTTGCATGTACAACTCAAACTTAGCTTCCTGAGTAGCATACCCCGCTTTCAAGGCCAATGACTTTAAAGTGGCATCTTGAAAATGCGTGTTGAAATTGCTAGCAACATGTCGAAGGCAATATCTGTGAACTACTCGTAGTCGTCCATCATCATCTCTAGGCTAGTTTGCAATTGCGTTTTGAATACCCTTATGTCGGCCAGAAATTATGCAAATGTCCTTATCTGCTATCACATCTTCCAGTGAGATCCTGAGGCATTCTAAAAACCACCCCCAACTAGGCCCTGACTCTTTGTCCACAATGGCAAAGGCGAGAGGCAAAACCTTGTTGTTGGCATCGGTGGCCATTGCAATCAACAACACCCCTCGATATTTACCATACAAATGAGTCCCATCAATACTGATCACTGGCTTACAATGTTTGAATCCTTCAATGTATGGAGCAAAAGCCCAAAATACATAGCGCAATATTGTATCACCGAACTCGTCCCTGGTATGGTGTGCCACCAGTACCAGGTGCCAGTTTCTTCCAAGTATGCCAATAATAACTTTCTCAACCTTTGGTAAGACTCTTCCCAATCCTCGAATATCTTTGCAATAACTTGTTGTTTCGCATCCCATATCTTATAATAAGAAAGCTTATGCCCATAATACTTCCCTTTAATGAAATCTTTGAGGTGATAAATTGTTGCCGTGTGTTTTTCTTGCAACAATGGAACAAATTCTGCTGCAAGAAAATTACAATCCATCATTCTACCATCAAGGGCCGTGGCAAGGGGCATACAACTGTGAGAACCCCTATAAGATTTGACCATCCATAGTCCGAGTTCAGGCTTCGCGACTGCCCCAACGTACCATATGCATGATTTATCGCCGCATTTCACAGACAGTCTACTTTTGGTTGACCTACTAGTCATAATGTTTTTGTTATGCTTTGCGGCGTAAATTGTTAATGCACGTTTCACCACCTCCTTATTCGCAAAAATCAACCCTTTCGCAAAATTCATGGCCGCATTCCAAGAAGAACCAAGTGCTTGCTGAACAACTTCAGGATCAACCATATTTTCCCAAGTATTTTCATAAAATGATGAGGCAGGAGGTTTATAAACGGGGGTCGTATTTGTAACATGTTGAACTCTAACATTAGCGTCTGCATCATCTTCATCACATTCAGCCATATCATCAATATGAGGAATGAGAGTAATTTCATGGTCATTAACACCCCTGTTAAAGTCGCCATCGTCAATCCTCTCTTCGTACTCATCTCTATCGTCAAGATCTTCCCCAAAACAGTCTTCGTCTTCATCTTCAACTACTGGAACTGTAGAGGATTCACCTCGATGTGTACAAAATTGATCTTCATATCTATTTCCAGGTTCGCTCTCAATTGTTGCTGATGTCTCTTGAAAAAGGGGTGTATAGCCTCCCAATGTGGTGCATCGATCATCTAGGACTACAAACTGTAGAGATGTAATTGTTTGTACAATTTCTTCCTTTACGCCGACTTCCGCACGCGACTCCAAAGTGACGTACAACTCAAAATCTGCTACTTGTTCCCATTTCTCCATCTTACTAAACATGAATTTCACATGTTTATCCTCTGTTATCACCATATATTTGTAATTAATGCATCGATTGAAGACTTCATATGGAGAACGGAAAGTAATATGTATGTCATGCAAAGAAGGGTTCACTTGCAACTCTTCCATAATTTTTACTTTCAGCTCATTCAGGGTCTTTAGCTTACGGCGTATCATCATATAGCAGCACTGGATACCCGGACCTTGAAATGAGAATCTATCATAAGGGTTGGCATTGCTAAGGGGTCCACCGTAGTATATATTTATATGGATCATTGTCAACCTATAGATCATCAAGTGTAATTGTGTTAGTGACAAATTTATAACGCTCAATCAACATCAATCACAAAACTTTGTGTATGAAATGCCAACAATACTAAACTCAACCAAATTTGCATATACTCACCTTAGTAATCTTACAAAAATAGTCATTACCAATTTCATATTCTTTAAAAATTCCAAATCATTCTAGGGGCATGACTTTCAAAACCCATTCAAATAAGTTATGATGAACAAAAATATTATATACCAATCAGTTATCCATTGAAATATCTGTTACAAATCTTAAACAAATATATCTTGAAATAATTTATGGTAAAAAGACTACTATCTTAGGTATCAAACTCATAATCCATTTTCATATCCATGTTAAAGACCTAAAAGTACTAAATATTCCTAACAATTGATCACAATATTTAGTACTAAATATTCCCAATAATTAATCACAATATTAATTTTTAAAAAAAACTTAGCATATTATCACAATATTTACACTAACAAACAAAACAAATATTCCCATATGTTGTAATAACATAATAATCACAATATTTGGTACTAAATATTCCCAATAATCACAATATTAATTTTTTTTTTAAAAAAACTTAGCAAATAATTTAATCACAATATTTACACTAACAAAAAAAAATTTCCCAATATGTTGTAATTTAATCACAATTATTTACTAAATATTCCCAATAATTAATCATAATATTACTAGTCACTATAGATATTTTTTCTTAAGTAGATTCATGATCTTATATAAATGTGTCCTAATATTAATTTAAAAAAAAAATAGCAAATAATCACAATATACTAACAAATAAATTAATCACAATATTTACACTAACAAATTAGAAAAACAAAACTTTTCCTAATATGTTCTAAATTTTTCTTAAAAAAAAACTAGCAAATAATCATAATATACTAACAAATAAATTAATCATAATATTTACACTAACAAATCAGAAAAACTACTTTTCCTAATATGTTCTAAATTTTTCTTTAGAAAAAAAAAAAAAAAAAAAAAAAAAAAAAAAAAAAAAAAACTAGCAAATAATCACAATATTGTAAAAACATTACCTGAGAGTGTTGTGTGAGATGAGTGTTGTGAGATGAGTGTTCTCTGTGAGTGCAAGTGAGTTTAGGAAAGTTGTTTCATAGAGTGTTTTTGAAGAGAATAAAGCTGAGTTTCTGAAGAGTATAAAGCTGAAGCTGTGAGAGACCCCACGGTAAGGAGGAAAACAGGTCCCAGCTGGGACCTATGACAACACGTGAAGGGCTGGGGACCATTCATGAAAATCGAGTCCTCTAGACTCGATTTGGGGTATGCCCACGTGACCGTTGCTGCTGTGGGATGAGACTGATGCTGCTGTGGGATAGACTGATGAGACTAGGAAATCGAGTTCCTTGGACTCGGTTTCTAGGCATAGAAACCGAGTCCAATGGACTCGATTTCTGGCCTAAGTGGACGATCTGGCCACCTCAGTTGCTGGCAAAATAATAAAATAACAACCCAGAAATCGAGTCCTTTGGACTCGAATTGTTAGAAACCAAATTAGTTTGAAACGTTTCCTAACTAATGATATTGTTTGGGTTTTGTAGTTATTTTCTAAAAAATCCCATAAGTAGTCGCTTGTTTGTAGCAGAGACATACTTTACACCAGCAAACCCTTCACACTATTTTCACTTTTGCAAAGTAAGGAAGAAAAGATGGCTAAACTTGTCCTCAGTGTTGTTGCAGAGGGAATCTTAGCCAAGGCGATGTCACTAGCTAGTGAGCATATCGGTTTTGCGTGGGGTTTCAAGGAGGAGCTATGTAAGCTTCAAGTCTCATTAACCAAGATTCAGGCTGTGATACATGATGCTGAGAAAAGGCAAATAAGTGATGAGTCTGTGAAGATCTGGCTACTGGAGCTTAAAGATGTAGCTTATGAAGCTGACAATGTCCTAGATGAGTTTGGGTATGAGATTCTTTGTCAAAAGGTGGAGTCTCAAAAGAGAAAGAAGGTACGCAGCTTCTTTTCACCCTCCAATCCTATTGTATTCCCCTTTAAGATGGGAAACAAGATAAAAAGCATCAACCAATCGTTGGATAGAATTAAGACTGGTGTAGCTCTCCTTGGTCTTAGAGAGTCTTTGAACCCAATCCCCAAGATCGGTTTGGACAGGAGACAGACTCTTTTATTGATGATTCGGAAGTTGTAGGACGAGGAGATGATGTCTTAAAAATTGTCAACTTGTTGATTGGTGCAAATAATCAACGAGTTATCTCGGTTGCTCCTATTGTGGGTATGGCAGGTCTCGGAAATACAACTACAACAAAACTAGTTTACAATCATGAACTAGTAAAGAAACATTTTGATGTGAAGATGTGGGTATGTGTATCTGATAATTTTGATGTTAAAAGGATTTTAAGAGAGATTCTTGAAATCCTTGACAATAATTGTAGTGGGTTAGAAAATAAAAATGCTATACTTCACCATCTTCAAGAGAAGTTGCAGGGAAAAATATATCTTCTCATACTTGATGATGTGTGGGATGAAGATCGTGAGAAATGGGATAGTTTAAGGAGTAGTTTGCTGGGAATTAATCAAAATAATGGAAATAATATTCTCGTAACTACTCGTAAGGACAATGTGGCACAAATCATGAAGACAAGTCTCATGCATAAATTGGAAAAACTATCAAAAGATGAATGTTGGTTAATATTTAAGGAAAAGGCATTTGCAAATGAAAGAATTCCAATAACTCCAGATTTGGAGGATATTGGAGGAAAGATTGCTAAAAGATGTGGAGGGAATCCATTGGCTACAAGAGTTCTGGGAGGAATGATGCGCCTTAAAGAGGATAAAAGTGAATGGTTATTGATTCAAAATAGTAAGACTTGGGATTCGATGGAGGACAATAATGGAGTTTTTCCAATATTAAAGTTGAGCTTTGATCATCTCCCAACACCATCTCTAAAACAATGTTTTGCATATTGTTCAATTTTTCCCAAGGATTTTATTATTGAAAAGAAACTACTAGTTCAACTCTGGATGGCTGAAGGGTTCCTTCAAACACCTAAAAGAAGTTTTTCAGTGATAGTGGATATTGGTAACAAGTATTTTGATTTCTTAGTGGCAAATTCCTTATTTCAAGATCTAGAAAGGGATTCTTATGGTGATATTACTTGGTGCAAGATGCATGATCTTGTGCACGATCTTGCACTCTCAATTTCAGAAGGGGAAACCTTGCATTTGGAGGGCAATTTGGGGGATGACATTAATGTCTCTCATACTCGACGTTTATCTCTTATATCTGATGGCCATACGACACCTGCAATCCCATTATCTAAAGATGGCATGGGCAGGTTATGCACAATTTTTTTGAATTTTGTTGATCTTGGAGACAAATTATTGGAGTTTAAATGCGTACATGGTCTATCTTTATCTGGGTCATGTATAAAAGAGTTACCCGAGTCCATCGGTATGTTGAGACATTTAAGGCTTCTTCGCATCAAGGACACCTACATCAAAGTAATACCCAATTCTGTTAGCATGCTTTACAACTTGCAAACTCTAGTAATCAAGGGTTGTCGTCTTCTCAAAGAGCTTCCAAAAGATCTACAAAACTTGATTAACTTGAGACATATTGATATTGACAACATAATGAAATTGCCGACTGATATTGGGCGGTTGACTTGCCTTCAAACACTGCCTTTCTTTAACGTTGGTCAAGACATTGGTGGTCAAATTGGAGAACTAGGATGCTTAAGCCAACTCAGAGGAGAATTGAGTATTTATCATTTAGGGCACGTGAGAGATAAAGAAGAAGCCAAAACTGCAGATTTAGCAGAAAAACCAGAAGTACACGAATTGGAATTCTGTTGGTCTTGGCAGGATGAAAGGGAAGGCAACAACAATGATGAGGATGTACTGGAAGGCCTTCAGCCTCACCCAAATTTGAAAAGCTTAAAGATAGTATTTTTCGAAGGTGAGAATTTCCCTTCATGGCTATTGGGGAGTGATAATATTAGGGGTGGCTTGTTTCTTTTTGATCATCTATTGGAGATTCGCTTAAGCTACTGTTCGAAGTGTAAAAAACTTCCTACACTTGGACATTTACCCAGTCTCAAAGTTCTTGAAATACGGGGAATGGATAACGTGAGATGCATAGGAACTGAATTTTACGGCAGTTATAATGGTGAGGGATCGAGTAATAGTAGAGGTGGCAGTGGCAGCACCGTGTTGTTCCCAGCTTTGGAAGAACTTGTTTTGGGTGGCATGCGTAATCTAGAAGAATGGAATGACGTGACGGAACCAGCAGCAGAATTAGGAATGATATTTCCTCGCCTTGAGTGTTTGGAGGTTTGGAGATGCGAGAAACTAACAAGTGCTCCACATCATTTTCCGTCTCTTAAGGAATTATATATTTCCAACATCAGAGGCCCGGCATTTGAACAGCTTATTAGCGAGCTTACCACACTCACGTCCCTCCATATTTCAGAAATTTCATAACTTGCTTGTCTGCCAGAGCATTTTTTGCAAAAAACATAGGAGTCTCGTGGATTTGACCATAAGTTGTTGTGCTGATTTGGAGTCAATCTTGCCACATGGCCATGTATGGCCCATCTGCATCTCTCTCCGATCACTCTTTATAGATGGCTGTGACGAACTGAGTACATTCCCAGATGCACTGCACAACCTTCATTGCCTTGAGGATATTGAGGTAAAATGGTGTCGTAACCTGAGGTCCTTTCCAAGTATACAAGGTATCGCATCCTTTCTTCAACGCTTGTGGTTATGCTGTAGTGATGAAGCTCTACCACCTGGGCTACAATCCTGTGTGTCTCTTCAACATTTGTTTATAGACGATTGGCCTCATCTGATATCAATTCCAGATCTACGAAATTTGCATTCTCTTACCGATTTACAAATTTACCATTGCCCTAATCTGATATCGATTCCAGATCCAAAAGAATTGCCTTCTCTTACCCAATTAAAAATTTGGGATTGTTCTAAATTGAAATCGATTCCAGATCTAAAAGAATTGCCTTCTCTTACCCAATTAAAAATTTGGGATTGTTCTAAATTGAAATCGATTCCAGATCTGCCTTCTCTTACTCTACTGAAAATTTCTGGTTGTCCTAATCTGATATCGATTCCAGATATGCGTGAATTGCCTTCTCTTACCCATTTAGAAATTAGCGATTGCCAAAAGTTGAGGTGTGTCATGTGTGCCAGACGGATTAGACTTCACCCGCATGAAGTGTTTGCGGATCGGTGGGTTTTGTAAGGAATTAAATTCTTTCCCCAGTTTCAATTTCAACGAACGCTCACATGCGCCCCTTGAAGAATTATACCTGTATGGGTGGGCTAGTCTCAACACTCTACCGGAGGAAATTCAATTCTTCACTGCCGTCAAAATTCTTGACATATCTAAATTTGATGAAATGGTCTCTTTGCCTGACTGGTTAGGCAACCTTTCTTCTATTCAAGAGCTATATATTCACAATTGCAAGAACATGATGTATCTGCCCACAACACAAGCCATGCGACGCCTCATCAAACTAGAACAACTATCCATTCATGAATGCCCCAAATTGAAGGAAAGATGTGCAGAAGGGAGCGGCGCAGAGTGGTCTAAGATTGGCCATATTCCGAAATTTTCTTCTAATGGTTACGGGTAAGTCTACCTAATGCTATATCCTTGCCCAATGTTTATAATTTGAAACTCTAGTTTGAAAATCGTATAAATCATTTTTTGATTTTGTTTTGGTGTGTGTTTTTTTTTTGTTTTTGTTTTTGTTTTTTATAAATCAGTTCGAAACCGTTAGAGTATCCACAGCCGGAATTCTCATCTCATCTTATTTTACCATCCCAAAAAGTCACTTTATCAATTATATAATACAATTTTACAATACTCCCAGCATTCCAACTTTTATTTCCCTATTCTACTCATTAAAATAATATTTCTACACAATAAAATAATATATCCTACAATCACATCATACAGTACAACACATTATTTATTCTTTCTCCCTCTTTCTTTCTGTTCAAGAACCACAGTCACCACCACCGCTACACTACACACCTGACACCACCACCACCATCGACAACCCACAATCTACCGTCAATACCCAAAAAAAAAAAAAAAAAAAAACCAGAGAAAAGACCAGACCCATGCTGCTGCACCTACTGCCCTCTCCGACCATCAACACCACCACCCTCTCCGACCAAAAAAAAAAAAAAGCAACCCATGGTCAAAAATCAAACCCACCACCGCCGAAGCTCGAAGGAAGCATATTCGCCGCTTGGAAGCTTGAAGGAAGTTGATTTTGTTGACCCACGTGGGGAAGGAGAAATGAAAGAGAGAGAGAGTTGCCGGAGAAGGAAAAACGCGGAGACCCACCACGCCAATCTCCAACTCAACTACGCCGATCTCGCTGCTCGCCAATCTAGTAACCCACCACGCCGATCTAGAGAGTTGCCGGAGAGTTTAGCCTAGAGTGAAGGTAATGAGAATTGCGCCGATCTTGTCAATCTAGAGAGTTGCCGGAGAGTTTAGCCTTGAGTGAAGTAATGAGAAGAAGAGAGAGCAAGAAGAAGAGAGAGCAGAAAGAAAGAGAGAGAAAAGGAAGAGAGAGAAGAATGAGATAATATAATAATAATTTTTAATTATACAATGTTGCTACAGTACCATCTTACAAATAAGATGGTACTGTAGCAGTATTGTAAAATTTTTTACAATTGACACATTTTGCAAGTCCGGCTGGAGCAACATTTGAAGGCTGAAATGGTAAAACATCTCAACATATGCCATATGGCATTTGGGCTGCGGATGCTCTTAGGAGGAATGCTATGATTACAAGCTTGCCCCAATTTGCACAACAGTAGAGTGGTCTGAAATTGATGGAAAATATATTGAAGGGTTGTAGCTTAGATTGGTCCAAGACAGATGAGGGGTAACATTGTCAAACAAGATGTACTTTGAAGATCATATAGATTTTTAATATTAAAAGTAATGAGTGGTAAGCTTAGTCATATCTTATATACACTTCTCTTCTTTTTATCCATTGTTTTTTCTGTATTTTACATAATATTATTCTGGCGTGATTAGTGTTGGTACTGGGGCAAGCCTTTATGAAATCTATATCTTGAGATAGTATTGTTATAATGCAAATATGCAATACAATTATCCATCTAACCTGCCAAGTAACCACCAACCTTATTCTTTTCTCCTCCGCAACTAATTAACAGAGAATTTCTGATTTTAAGAGCCATGTATAAAGTGTAGGAAATTTCAAAGTCAAGAAGAAACTATTATTCTCTTTCTTGATTTTAGAGTGATACTTTCATTTGAAACTTTCTTTACATAAAATTTTCCCACTTTTTCATTTTCTAAAGACTTGACAAGATTGTTCTTCACTTTGGATTCAAGACTATATACTCTTTCATTCTGTGGAGATTTGATTAGATATTTACCTTGAGAAAATATATTCCCCAAACGTTTTTGGATATTAATACATGTCCACATACAATTTTTAATGGTGAACTCATGAATCTTTTGTGTTTGCCTAGTTTTATTCTGTTGCATTGTTTCTCAAATTTGATAATTTATTCAGAATATTCATGGCATAGTATCATGCTTTGAGCTTTGAAATTCATAATAATAAATAGTATCATGCTTTGACCATAGCCGAAAGATCTTTTGGTACTTGTGGAATTAAAATTAATTTATCTATTACTGATGGCCCTAATACTCTGCTTTAGTAGAAAAATGAAGGATCTTTTATATCCTGCATACACTACTTATGATTGCGAAAATTTGATGCATCTGTACCCACACAATGTCTCACCATTTTGCAGAAACTGCAAAGCATTTATTGTCCCCATCTAAAGGAAGGATGTGTGAAGGGAAAGAGCCAGGTGGTCCTAAATTTGCATGAAGAAAATAAGTTTGCCAAATGTTATGGATATACCTGGCCACAATATATAAAATGGTGAACTCATGAATCTTTTGTGTTTGTCTTGTTCAGTGCTGTTGAATTGTTATTTAGAATCAACATGACATAGAATCATGCTTTGTACATAGTAAAAGATTTCTTTAGCTATTGTGGAATTAAAGTAATTTTTGTACTAATGGTGCTAATACTTTGCTCTATTAGGAAAAGGAAGGTTCTTTTCAAGACCTGCTTATTGTAATTATGATTGCAAAAAGCTGATATAATGCCTCACCATATAGTGGAAATTGTAGATTTTTGTTGTCCCCCATTAAAAGGATATGTGCCAAGGGAAAACTGAAAAGAGCCAGGGTGGTCCAAGATTGTCCAAATATAATACAAATAGAAAGATTGTTCATATTCTGTCATAGAAATCCACTGGTAAGTCAATCTAAAACAGACTTCCTTCCATTCCCTTTTTCGACATTTTTTTTTTCATATTACTAAAATATCAGCTTATCTTTCCTAACATATTCCACTTCCTTGAAGTTAGTCACAAATTTGGGAATGATGTGTCTACAGGGATAGTTTCAGGTACTCATTTTTTAGCCGGGAGAATTGAGATCTACTTAAGCACAAATAGTTGCAGGTACTTCAACTCTAATTTGAAGGCTACCCTCCCGCTTCCTTCACCTCTTCCAATAAAACCTACTAAGATTCCTCCCTTTTCTCTAGGTTAAATTATTTATACTACTTACAAATGCCAATTATCCTTCATATCCTAATTAGAGGTGTACTTCAGCACAATGTTCTTCAAGATTTCCCTTGTTTTGAATATCCAGATAAACTCTCTCTCCAATGCCCTTTTGTCTAATGTTTCACTTTGGAATATGTTAGTTGTTCCTTATTGCCACACCGCATTTCTTAACCTATTCACCAAAGTTGCTGATTTCTAGTTGCCTTCATGTAAAAGAAGGATATGCAAAGGGAAAGGGTACCTTGTGTCCTAAGATTGCCTAAATTCAAATAATACAGACATCATAGAAAGCAAGTGATAAACACCTCACAGGCTGACTTCCTACTCTCTTCTTTATTTATTTCTCTTATATGTGTTTCATAAGTGGTCTAGTATTGTTTTTTAATTAAAATAAGTGATCTAGTATTTTTTTTTTTTTTTAATGAAAATAAGTGACCTAGTATATCTTCACTGATATACTCACTTTTATTAAGTTATTAACAACATTTGGGCATCATGCTCTTGAAGGGCTATTTTGTAGTTATTTTCAATTGGGAGGATAGTTCAAATCTATTTGGAACAAGTCAAGGTACTTCATCTCTCCTTTTTACTAAGGCATTTTTCTTTTCATAATATAATGCATGAGAAACTGTGTTTTTGTTAGTTATTTTCTTACAATTATCTTTCCCTAGTTCTAAAGCAGTACTAATACATACACTTGATTGTTATTTCACAAATGTTTAAAAGTCTTCAAATGACACTAAGTTTTTGTTCATTTGAACAATTTTTCTAACAATTGCTTAATTATCAGAGATCCAACCTTAGAGGTGTACTTCAATGGACTATATTATATAGAGCAAGTTGCTCCTTGCTAAAACATGTACGTGTACAAATATATAAATGATATTAGTGATTATCCAGAAAGTAAATTGTAATTGGAGCTTATAAAATTTGTCAACCCTAATGCATCTTGAATCTCTTTGTCACACTTGAATTTCTTCTTACCAGCAATACACAATTAAAATTTAAAATTGGAGGAATTCTTTTGTATTGTAAAAGGAAAAGTACAAGAATCAGTCTTTTCTCCAGTCAATAACATGTCAATAGTGTAAAATAGGCTCTTCTATATGTGGGCGGCTTAATTTTTTTTCTACTCTTCATCTACGTTGAACACACTACTGTAACATATTTGAAAATCACAGAACTGAATAGTGAGAATATCTTCTATAGTGGTGTAAGTGTCATGGTGTCACAAAATTACAAATACCGGTGATCTGTCATTGTCCCAAATTAGAGGTCTTTTAGTTTAGCACAAAATGGTCTAAAATTGCTCATGTTCCAGTGAATAAGATAAACCTTTGATGCATCTTACTCCAAGGTCAAAATCATTTAAATTTGGTTTGCTCTCTCAAACCTTCTTGTGTTTGCTTGCTTTTTCACTTTGAAGTCAACTAACAGATCATGATCTGTTCTCCACTTTGCTTTCACTTGTTTGCTTTATATATATTGCCAATGATTTCCAAAGAGTCTAGTGTCAAACCTTTTATTCATATTTTTTAACATATTTTACTGCATAACTTTTGTGTATCTTTAAATTTTAGCTCTATTTGTACAGTTCTTGAATTATCCCTTTCCCTTATGTTTTCATGTTCATTAAACTCTGATCTGCTTGTTAAAGTTGAAGATTTTAGAAAACTTTTCTACAAAACCAACTACTTTCAAGCCAAAATTGGAAGGTCAACTCTTATTTTGATGAAATTTCAGAATGTTGTTCCTGACAAAGAAAGCCTCGTGTTGACTGGTGTTGCTTGAAATCCCTCTCCATTTGCACGGATGGTAGGACCCACTTTGTGAGATCTTTTCTAGTTGTTATTGTTGTAATCCAAGAATGGCTTTTTTTATGTCTTTGTAGACTCTAGCATTTGTTCTAGAAAGATTGTTGTAAACACATTATTCTATAGTGGAAGATTTTACTGGACTAGGTCTCGTGGTTTTTCCCTTCCCATTGAAGGGTTTTCCACGTAAAAATTTGGTATCTTGATTGTGGGTTGTTTCTACACTTTTTTTTTTTTTTTAAATATTGGTTATTATGTTTTGCTAGTTTATTTGAAATACTCATTGAATTTTCACAAAGAGAGAAAAAGAAAATAATTTCATTGTGTGTTGAATTAATTGGCTATTTTTCTTGATAAAGGTTGATCTTCAAATTAGACAATTTTTGGTGCCTAACCCGTTCCATTCACCATACCCTAATGTCGAATCCTCTATGGTTATATATATTAGATCTCTATATAGAGGTCTAGCTACTTCTTGGAACTTAAGAAATTGACAACTCTACTCTTTGCACTAAGCTTGAGTTCATTACGTAATACCCTTTCCATGTGTTGGATGGATGTATATTGGATTACTCCAATTCACCACGTGTCAAAATATTGTCTTTTTTAAGAAGTAAATAGACACTTTTATGACATCCATAACTTTCGCCTTCCTTTACTTGAAAGTCATTATCTTTTTTATTCAAGTTGAGGGAAAGAAAAAAAAAATAGAGGAAATCCAAAAATAACATTCGAGGAAATGGTTTGAGAATTTTTAATCATAGGTGACTCTGAGAATGTCTATCGTTCTCTCTTTGGTTCAGGGAAATGGTTTTGGACATCACATTTGGTTTTACATTCAAAGCTTGGGAAGAATACTAGAAAATGTTTAATCATATGTGACTTTGAATAGTTCTCTGCTAACCTTTTAACTATCCTTAGACCTAAAGCTAGTTAATGGTTAGTTACCGTTATTAATCACCCCATCAATATTGTTGGCTAACTTTGATGGTTAAAGATCATAGTCAATAGGTAAAAAATTATCAAGCATAAAATTTTTGTGTGCACCCATTATTCAAAACAAGTCATTTTCACAAAAGAAGAATTAAATATATATATATATATATATATCTTGTACTGTATTCAATTTCATCTTCTACTAAAAAGTTATTTTGTGTGCGTTTGGGTTAGGATGAAAAATAAAAATTATTTCACTATTCAGCTTATTTTTGCTACTATTTATAGGCTTCACTGCACTTTTTGGCACTATTCATGGGCCTTACTATACTATTTCAACTAACTTTTACATTTATCTACAGTACTTTCAGCAATAATTTTTCAGTTTCAGCAAAATAAACGATATCCAAACAGACCCTTTGTTTGAAGCAAACATAAATTTTAAAGAATTTGAAATTTTTATTCATATTAATTGCTAGAGAAGTTTACAATTTACTTTATCAACAGTTTTCTAATATGGATTTTTATTTTTATTCCTTTAAAGATATGCTTTCCTGTTAGGCAACCCATGGTTTCGCTGCTATAGGTGCCTAAGCTAGATTAAAACCAAGATGTTTGTCATGTTCCTTTTTTTGTCCCCCTCCCTTCATTCAAATTAGAAGTTAAAATGGTCTAAGTGTTAAAGATGATTGTATACGAGGACAATCTATGATAATCTGCTATAATATGAAAATTAATAGTCTTTTACTCTTCTATTGCCATATACATTGACTGTGAACAAATCAATAAACCACACTTAATTTCTTATTATTTTTCTTATTCAATGTCACAAAGGACCACTTTATAGAAGGCCTTGCAACCGTGACATGAGAAAGAGAAAGAAATGTTGTTATAGATTACTAGTCAGCGTAGTCACAAACTCACACAATATATGGGAATATATAATTATTTTGAGATGTGGTACAATGTATGATTTATTCTCTAAATTTTATTGTAAATAATTTGTTCTTCCTAAAAATGAAACAATTTTTAAAAGATATTTATGACTATTTTTAAAAATATATAATTTTTCTCATTTTTGGTGTTTTTTTATTGATCTTATTCTTTTTTGAAATGTTCTATATTTTTTTAACTATTGTTCTTATGCATTATATTTGCCTAATTTATTTCAGTACAACTAAAATGTTTAAGTTTCAAATTTATTATTCAAACTTCTCATTCTTTTAAGAAGATTATTATAATAATAATAAATTATCAAATAATTAAAATTGATATTACTCAAATAACTGATAGCAATTCAAACCTATCTTCCATTTTTAAGTAAGTACACCAAAGTGGACAAAAATGAACTTAATGGATCGAGATAGACCTAATAGACTGAAATGGACCTAATTGACCAATGTGGACCAAATAGACCAAATTGGACCGAATGAACCGAAATTGACCGAATTGGACCCAATGCCCAACCATAATTAGTAAACATAACTCAAAAAATTAACAATAATTATATTAATAAAGTGATGTAAAAACGATAATATGTGATAAGTAATGGATTCCAACATGATGGAAGTGGTTTGTTGTTAAAGTAACATCATTCAAATTCTTATCACATTAATATTTTTAACTAAATTATTATGCATGCATTTATGATTCTATGTACTTGTTGAAGGTTTTATTCAAGTCGAATTTAGTTACATGTAGAGTTTTTTTTTTTTTTTTTGGAGAAAGATGTAGAGAAAGTTGGTATACCACAAAAAAGCATATCAAGAAAACCACTTGCATGTAATATTTTATACAAAAACAAAAAGAAACAAATATATATATATATATATATATATATATCATATGGCCTTTATTATCTCTATCTCTTGAAATTATTGAAAAATGACATATGGTTCTCTAAATAGGAGCGGAACTAGACAACTTGGCCTTAAATACTATATTAGCATATAGATATGAATACAATTATGGAATGAGACTATCTTTTAAAGTAACTATAAACTAAAAATAAATAAATGATGTCTCCATCCAAGGTATTTGTATTACATGTATTTTCTATTATAGTTAAATTTAGGTTCAAGAATGTGCAAAGACAAGCTTGTGAAAGTTGATGATCATATCATGATTGATAAGATAATTAGTTTTGGGATGGAGCAAAGGAATAATGCATTATTACATATATTTATATTTATATAAATATTTTTTAAAGAAATAATGAAAAGAAAATGATAAAATAGCCACTAATGTGGCTCAACTGAAACGAAGCAACAATAAAGTGTTGCAATTTAGCTTTTAAATATAGATAATATTGGTATAGATATAGATTAACTTGTTGTATGTAATAATTAAAGAATTTGAGTTTATTTATCTTTTAACACAATAATATATCTTGTTTTTCATTATTTTATTTAACTTATATCACAATAGTATATTTTGTTTTTAATTATTAGGAAAACCATGGTTCAAATTCCTATGTATGATTTAGTACCTATTAGCTACGACTTATTTCTTTAGCTTCTTCAAAATGGACCATTTGAAAGAGCTGTTTCTAAAAGAAAAAGGAAGTTTTAAAAAGTAGTACTTTGAAGAAATGTGGTTTCGAAATGGGGCGTCAAAAGGGAACTAGTGTCATTATGTATAGTATATCTCTCTTGCATTTTAACTCTTTATTTTACTCATCTATTCAATCATATGCATATATATCTGGTTCAAAATGTGAGGATTTGCAAAGATGCTGAAGGCCATGCTTATACATTATGTATTCTGAACAGTATGGATCAATTATTCATTATAGGCCGCTGAGTATTTTGCCCACTGGGCATAATGCCACTGTAAATAGGCTGGGTTTGCTCTCATATATATTTCCATTTGGAAAATTTTTTTTTAATTGACGTAAAATCTCACCAAAGCAAGACTCTTTAGACCCATTTTTGGAGAGTAAACTATGGATATATGTTCCCATCCACCGGAGCTGTGTATCAAGTAATTCAAAAGAACTGTTTGTGAATATCGAACCTAAGATGTCAGGGTCTATAACTCACCCCAAACTTCCAACCACTTAGGCTGCACCCTGATGGGTTGTTTGGAAAGCAAATTAAATTGGCTCCTCTAAATAAACATGTTGAAGCTTCTTTTGTTGCATACATAAGTTACATCCAGTTTTCCCCTGCATCCTTATGCTCCATTCTGGATCATTTAAATTTCATGAAAAATCATATTGCATAAGGAAGATAGATATATGAAAGGAATTGAATTTTTTGAAGTTTCATAATGGATGCTTTTGAAACATGTTTTGTGGTAAAACTTGGTATATTTCCTTAAGACATTATATCTTTGGTTCTATAAATAAATTCAACCATATTACGTATACGACAGTGTAGCACAACCATGGGACTTTTGGCCAATGCACTTCCTTGAGTATAATTACAGCTTCCATAGCTAGCTGGTTGAATTTAATTGAAAATTCCCAAGCTACAACACCTAAAATACTTGAACAAAAATACTGTATTTAAGTGTTACCCTTATAAATAAACTTATTCTGTCCACTTTATGTAAGTCAAGCCAAATATGGCCTCAGGTTGGTATGTGGCACATTCAACAGAATTTAACACCATCATTCATGCAGTAACAAAATCAGACACTTGTGCTGCCATTACAAGCATTTTATAAGTTTGTTTGTCAATGGTTCACAGCCTGAACTGAATTTAATTTGGTAACCTTTTTGGTTTATAACTTTAGTCCTGAAAGACTTGCATGCAAACAAACTCTCATTGTCCACAAGGACACATAATCTAATTAATTTTTTCCACAATTTTCATTATTTCTTACAAGGACTGGGATTATGCACCTCCCGTTAATTCATTTTCCCCCAACAAATCCAAGATGCTTTATTAATCGCCTCACATTCTTTAGAATATACAAGGTGCATTTCATATAAAAGGTCATAAAAAAGCAGAGCGCCGACCTGAGAATGGCCCCAGTGAATTCTTTGCAGATATCACTTTGCTGACCAACAGTCTCCACCTAGCCTCATCTTTCTTCGCCTGCTGCTGCATTTTTTCCTTGAAATGCCTGGAAGCAAGAGGGAAAAAAGAGAACTTATTAACAATATCATTAAATTTATCATATATGAATGTTGTCCACATGTATCACTCAAAACAAGTTGCTGCATTTTTTACTTGAAATGCCTAGAAGCAGGAGAACAGAAATAATCTTATTAAGACAATTATCAAATTTATCATATAGGAATGTTGCCCAAATTAATCACTCAAAATAAACACAACTAAGATTTGGATTCTGCCAGTGTTAGTGCACTACCCAGTTACCAAGTCTTCGGTTCAATGCCAACTGAGCATTGCCCAAGTGATTGAACTAACTACTCTCAAGTCTCTAGAATAGATTTTTTTTTTCTTTAATGTCTGTCGATAACTTAGGTGAAATTCAACCTGACTGCCATTCAATAGGAGGTTTTCACCTTTGATAATGATCTTATTGAGGAAATGTTAATCTAAGACTCTGGCTGACATGTGCACAACATGACATTCTACATCTTTCATCACTTTTTTTTTGGGGAAGTGGGGATTGGACTAATCATATACTTTCCCCAGACAATGAAGGGCATAGAGGCAAAGATGGAAGTTTCATGCTTACCTGCAAAGAGGGACCTTGCAAGAATCATGGTCATTGCACAAGCGAGAATGCAATTCAAGCAGCTGCCACATGCGCTTGCAGTGAACACATCCACCAGGAACTCGGGTCTTACAACTGGAGAAGTGACGGACTAAAGTCTCAAGCCCTTTGCAAGCTGGGAAACCACAAGCAACCTGGCTTCCTTTCAGAACCTTGTCACGAGGCCCTATTGTTCTACACCCATCCCTGCATATGTGAAGGAGGGCTTCCATTGCCTCATGCAGTTGCAAGTACACCTTTTTCTCTTCCATTCTCTTCAATCGGTCTTCTTTTCTCTGAAACAAAGAATCGAAGAAAAGGATTATGAAAGAAATGTAAGCTGATGATTGAGAACAAAAAAATTCGTTGTCCAACAAATTGTTTATCAATGACTGAAGAATATGAGCTTTCTACTTATGAAAGTCACAAATTGACAAGTATACAATGTAAATAATTTTAAATTCACCTAAAATTAAAAAGGGTAAACTATAATAGCCTCCCTCAAGGTTTAGGGAAATGTAAGAAAAACCCTCCTATTTTTATAAATGAAAATCCACCTCTTTGAGGTTTTGATTTATATTAACAAATAAGTCCTCAAGATCATTTATGTCCATTACAAATGAAGTCAAAATACATGTTTTTCAAATTAAATTCTCATCCAGGATAACCTCAATATAATGCTTACTATCCAAATTGGTTATATGAAGAAAATTAAAACTACAAGGAGTAAATGTAAATTTTAAAAATAAAAGTGGATTTCTAGCATTTCCCCAAAACACAGGGGAAGTTAATGTACTTTACCTAATTTGAGGGGGAAAAACATAGAGTTAATCCATTGATTAAAAAAAATAAAGAGTAGTTTTCAACAAATGGAGTGGGTCCTCTGTACTAATATGTGAAGGGTAGTGAGAAGGGTGGGGGGAAGTAAATAATCTTCTATATTAATGTTATGAAAAGCATAGATTTGGATATTTTTACACACTAGGACCAAGTAGATAGTCCATTGCAGGATATGTTGTGCAGATCCCAACAGTAAGAAAGTAAAGGTAGGATTTTTTTTTTACAAGGCTTAAAAGTTAACTAACCAGGAAGTTAGTATATTGTGGATCCATTAGGAGGTTGTTGAGCCAGGGATCTACCACATACCCAGTGCAAAAACCTTCCTTGTTGCCTTAATTGTTACAAAATTCAACAGATAGTTAACGTACATAAATTATAGCAAGCATATATTTATATATCCATTAAAATTTCCATGCTTAGTTCATGATGACAGATATAATTTTCCTTGAACAAAGAACAGGAACTGACTTACTGAATCTGCCTCAACAAGGCACTCTAGAAGTTCTTGTTCAAGTGCAGGATTAGCCCGCTTCATTACTTTCCAACCTTCAGTTGAAGATATAGTTTTGAAGTCTCTGATAATCATATGAACACAAATGAAAGAGAGCCGTGGTGCATCACAATTCCTTGCCAATTGAAGTACATCTATCACGTTTTCTTTGGTCAGCCAGCCCTGCTCCAGAACATATATACAAACTCTTTTCAGCGATGGGACTGAGTAGGAGTGTGATAAAACCAACAAATGGAGAACAAACTGCTTCATTTCATCCTCTTCATAGCTGCATTAGAATATTAAAGAAGAAATAACTTTGAGCATTTTAGCTAGAATCGCTATCTGAGAGAGAGATGGGGATGCAAAAAGATGGAAAAGGACAACTCCAACATACCAGGACGAGTAAATAAAACGGATAAAAGCATAGGCAGCTTGATAAGGCACCCCGGGAATCTTGATGTATCTCATACCATTCTTAACTTTTGATTGCTGTAGAATATTCCCTAGCACAGGAGATGCAACACTCTGCATAGTGAAAAAAAAAAGCCTTTAGGCCCATCCCTGTTCAAAAATTCCTCAGCAACTAAAATAAAGAAATTCCAGGAATTTGCATGTGATGAAATTATAGTTTCAATAGTCCCATTGCCTCATTTAAACCAGCATTTCTAGAAATTGAAAAGGCAGCAACTTTGTCAGTTAATATTTTCAAGTGAATGTCTTTACACTTTTAAGTCAGGACCAGCAATAAAAAATTGGGCTAGCTCAAAATCATAAAAGGAAGTTCAATTGACTCACCAGAATACTGGAATGAGCCAGAATATATGATTTGTCCTCTGTAATAATATAGACATCTGAACCATATCCTTCCTTGAAAAGCTTGTCCCATGTATCTTTTGTTTCCTTGGGGACGGAGCTACACTCTGAAAGCCTATTGGAATATTTGATTCTAATACAGGATTTACTAGGGAGAGAAGGTGGTTTTGGAATATTACATTTAGAGGATACAGAAGAGGAGGGAACTTCCAGCACAGGTAAAATATCGGCTGGATTATCTTCTTCTAGGTGTATATTAAAAGATCCACAGAAGGATTCACCAGTTGAGGATGGCCAGGGATAGTCAAGATCTGATGAAGCCATTATATACTAGGTATTATGTACTACACAGCTATCAAATTCTAATCAAGGATCTGCATACAAGATAAAAATAGATTATGAGAAGTGAAAATTAATTGCAAGCGGCTAAAGTTCAAAATGATATTAAAAGAGTATCAATGAAACAAAGGGAACATAGTGTGCATGGTATTTAACGATGATATTAATGAAACAGTGATTATGTTGGAAACAAATCTAGATATATAGTTGCTTAAATGGGATCTAAAGTTTGCATCAAAATGTCAAACTTCTTCAGAAAAGGAATGCCAAACAGATGTAAACAAACAAAGCAGAACACCCTATATTATCGAATAGGAAAAGAATCAATTGCATACATCCTTTACTATGACTTGTAGAACATTCATAAAGTTGCTTTGCTTTGAGGTTACAGATTTCTTCCATGCCCACAAAACTCAATACTAGGAAAACCTTAATTTAGTCTACCACAAAAGTTCAGAATCCACCTTAAACAGATACTTTACTTTAAACCATAACAAATTGGTTAAATGAATCTTCCATAAATCTTACATGTGCCATTCACACAAATTTAGACATTGAAATGTGCAATTGTGCATACATACTGTAACCTTTATAGGGGAATGTGTTCAGAAGAATTAATCATAAAAGTACCAAACGAAAACAGACAAGGATTATAGCATCTATTCCATTGATGACCAAAGTAATTAAAAAAAAAGTAGTTGGAGATTACGATAATGATTGAAGTGTCAAATTCAAGACAAAAGTCCACACTCACACACACATTAACAATTAAAAAATTGCAAATGATACATATTGATTAATGATTACAAGAACATGCATAAAATGTAAATAATAATAAATAAGACTTCCTTTTTATTTATTAAACAAAGATGATATCCACAGAACATGAAGAATTAAAAGGAATTTTTATATAGAAACCAAGTTTGGCAGCTAGTCAACCATTAAGCATTAATACAAAACAAACGATAATTACATGGTAGAAATTTCTTAGATGACAAGGAAGTATAAGAAAATAAATAAAAAACTTCAAGTCTTAGAAAAAGTATTTTCCTTTGGGGAAAAGTTCTGGTCAAGTTTGAATTAAACTTCCTGATTCAAAAATTTAGACTTTACCCACCTGGGTCTGACTGTATTTAGTTTTGGCTCATGAGTTTAGTGTAGTCATTACAATCTGTGTAAATTAGACCCAAGTGGGTAAAATCACTCTTTGGTGGATCAAACTTTGACCCAAATCACAGGTGGGTTAAATTTAATTAACTTTTTAAAGGTTTCTCAGCAATCAAATACATACACATCAGATGGGGAGAGTTACCTTCAGAAAAGGCAGCAAATCTCACACAAAAATATTTGAGATTTGTGCAATTCTTCCTAGAAGCTTAATGGTACAGAGCTATAGAACCTGAAAATCAATTTTTTAAAAAAATTATTAATAATATTCCAAACAAGCCCCTTCAAATATCTTCACAAAAATCAAAACCCAAATCAATCATAGTATTCAAAACATAATAACAAAAGCATCCTCAAGTCAAAGACCTAAACTTTTCTTCTGCTATATAAAATTTCTCTGATGAGAAAAATCCGAACTTTTAAGGTGGAAATGTATTTCAATTTCCAACAAAAAATCACACTTCTAAAAAAACGAACTTGATTTGATTTTCAGGGAAAATATTTGATGGGTATTATTTTTATTAAAATAAAAACACAAAGTAGCAATGGAGCCAAAATAATTTTCTTCTAGTAAAATATGCTCACCCCAAAAAAAAAAAATAATAAATAAATAAAAATCTTCTAGAATTTAGAAACTATTAAAAAAAGAAAACCCACCCGGAAAACACTGATTAAAACTGCATCAAAGTGATTTTAACTTCAAATTTCACAAGAAAAAAGAGAAAGCAGCTAATCAAACCGAACAGATGGGAAATAGTTATGAAGGAGAAGAAATTGGAGGTACCTTAATGAAGAGGTAGATACATCAAGTGATTGTAGGAAATGGGTCAAGATTTGTTTATGGAAAATGCAATGAAAAGACTGATGGGTCTGTGAGTATTTTTATTTTTATTTTTTTTGTGTGTGTGAAGCAGAGCAGAGTAATATAGACAAAGATTTTAGTGAGAGAGAGAGAGAGAGGGAGAGAGAGAAAGACGTGTGCCTAAAACAGGAGGGAAATTGAGAGTAGGAGTCTGTTATTTATTGGGGGAATGAAAGGCATTAGTTTTGGTCTTTAATGTCATTTAAGTCTATTATTTATGGTAAACTTTGTTTCTTTTTCTTTCTTTCATTTTTTATCATCATGGTTGTTGCTGTTATGGTTATTTGTCATCTCATGGTATATTCAATTATTATCTTCTTTTTTTTAATTTAATATTTGGGTGAGGATTTATTTTAGATCTTGGATATCAGAAAAATAAATGTTATCTTTACAATATTTTTACAACATTGTTAAAAAATGTAGCATTTTTCTTATTAAAAAAATTAGAAAAACAAGTAAATATTTCAAGAAACTTTTTTTCTCCTAACATATGGGACCCATACATGTGGGGCTCATAAACCTCTTTTAAAAATGAGAAAATATCTCATGGAATTTCTCTCATATTATTGTGAGACCCATATTTATGGGATACATAGCTTATGAGATAAATATAAATCTTTTGTACTATTTTTTATGTTTTACTTCATGTTTCACTAATCACAATTTATAATGTATTTATTCAATCTTTCTTATAAAATACTCAAAGTTGTGACCGAAAAAAAAAAATAAAATAAAATTGATGACCAATTGAAATTGGTATAACATGAAATGGTACACAAAAAGTGGTATAGTAATAATACAGAGGATTTGAATATGAAACCGTTTAGTAACATATTTTATTGTTAGAAACTTAGAATCACCAAAAAAATTATTATTTGAGTTAATGCTCTTGGCCATTGAGTTATTGTCTTTATAAGACTATGGATAATAAACAACTATTATCGAAAGAGGATAATAAACTACTACTATTTTTGTGGCTGAATTATTTGTTAAAGCTGAATTTTGTCCCTACAGTATAGAATGTATCAATTTTATTTATTGAAGTTTCAGAGAAAGTATACCACTTGCTGTCAAAGTTGACTGTTGACATCATAAAAATTGTTCCACATTTGAATACTTTGATTTATTTGCAGGGTCTAGAGCTTCTTTTTTTTTCTTTTTTTAATATAAAATTACATGTTACAGTTTCTGTTTGTTTTAATATTTAATATTTTCTCTGTGTTATCTCAAATTTTTTAAAATATTTTCTATATAATAAATCACTTTCTAAAAAATATTTCCTAAAAACTATTTAATTTTTCTATGTTTAGAACTAGAAGAGACCTTAAAATAAATTGTAAAATTATCTATTAACCTCTTCTATTTAGCAACGCGTGGATAAAATTGTTTTCCTTACTTAACTTCACCTAAGACAAAATTATTTTCTAGAAAATTTTAATAGAAAACAACTTTATCTCACATTAAGCTTAAGTTAAATAAGGGAAGTTAAGAGATAATTTTCATTTGACATTTTTTTTTAATACTAACAAAGAAAACATGAAAAATTATCTTCACATAAGGTATTCTATTAAAACAAACAAAACTCATATATAAGACAATTTTCTCGAACATTAGTCCTTACTGAAAGAAATTGAGGCAAAAAGAATATTTAAACCCTTTTAGGTACTAAACTGATACAATTGATAATTTAAGATTAAAATTGAACTATAACAAAAAGTTATGTACCAAGATCATATTGCGAAAGAAAGAACTGAAAGAAATAACATTTTGAGCTTTATTTTCTTTTTAAAATAAATTCCATTAACTTGATAAAATTTTAAGAAAAGGGTAGAACGAAAAATCAACACCACCCCCCCCCCCCCCCCCCCCAAAAAAAAAAAAAGAAAAAAAAAAGACAACGAATATCAGATTCAATTTCAACAACCCACCCTCCCATGCATAAATCTGAAATTCCATATTCTCTCCTCACTTTCCATTTTATCCATACACAAAACTTTAGACGTTATGTATGACTAAATGTCTTAATCATAAGAAAGGAAAAATATACTACAGTGGACTTATGCATCAAATAAATATCATGCATTAATCATTGAAGGTTAAGAAGTTTCACACTCCCAAGATTTAGAATCTAGTAAAAAAATTTATCTTATAAATATATTGAAAATTTTTAGTTCAAGTTAAATTGTTTTGGAAGCCAAGCCTAGCTTTTATGAAGGCCATGACAAAGACTTAAAATTTTTTTTGTAATTTAAAACGTATGTTTTTAACTTATTGAACACAATTTCGAACTAGAATCAAATCTTGCTTACCTGATCAATTTGTTTTTAGGGGAATTAATTTGATTGGAGGCCAAGAAAATTCCAGGACAGTGAGGAGCCAAAGTGATAACGTGTTCATAGCAAGCCAAGGATAAGTGTCATCCCTCATATATGTGGTGAAATTTGAGGTTAGTGAATGGCACCAAAATACCATATCGTGTCAACAAAAAAAAAAAAAAATAGTGGAGGGTGGAGCCAGATAAGATTGAATCTTACCAAACGAAATTAGAGTTAAATGGCAATAACAATTATTGGAGAATCGGAGAGATTATCAATGGCAGATTTCATAATTATATAGAAAAATCTAGAATTGGACTTATAGCATAGTGATTAAAAGTGGATCATATGCTAAATATAGTCCAATTAATATTTTCATCTTTCTAAAAAGAAATATATTGATGATCATATCTCTCTCTGATCCTTAATGGATATTACAAATCTTCTTAAGAATACAAAAACATACTTCTGAATAGCAAGCACCTGTTGATAAAATTGTGGGTTGTTAAAAGAAATTAGGAATTTAACTATTATTTAAATAGTTATTACATAAGCTAATAGACTAATCTTGTACCCTTTAAATTGTGCTAAGTGGCAATATCATATGACAAGAAAAAAAAAAAGACTAAGATTTAATCCCAAAATTAAACTTTGGGATCAGACTTGAACGGACATACATTAGGGCCCCATGATAAATATACCTATTTTTTATATATAAATATTTAAAGTCTGGTACTTGAAAATTACATCTAACCTCATTAAAAATTCAGTTTTTTTTTTTTTGAGAGAGTTTCAACCTATGGCGTCCGCTCCTGATGATAGTTTTTTATTATCAGACCAAGACACCAATCAGTTTTTGGTTGGCTCATGACATATGGGCATCCTCTCCCAAATAAATAAATAACAAAAACCATTTATTGAAAAAAAAATTTCTGAATTTTTTTTATTTTGTAATTATTTTATACAACAATTTTTTTTTCTAATCCGAAAAAAAAAAGAAAAAAAAGAAAAGAAAAAAAAGAATGAAGAACTCTAAGAAGAAAGAAGTTAATTAGAGGTCTTTAAGCAATTTTACTCTTTTATTTATTTACTATTTTTGTAATTTTTTATCATTATATTGAATATTACTTTATATATATATATATATATATATATATATATAAAGATTGTATACTTGTAGTAAATTTGAATCACGTATTTGCTTTTGACTCATCATCATTTTTTTTCTTCTTTATGATTGTGTCAACGATTGGTAAGGGCTAGAAGACGATCAAACTAAAACTTGTTTACACAGTAATTATACTTGTACTAACTCTCCCAATTTTAAGAAGTATGGAATGAGAATTTTTACTTTTTAGTTAGGAATATTGTCAAAATTAAGTTTTACAACAAATAGAAATATGATTTTCTAAAGGACCTTTTGAATTTGTACAATAGAAGGGAAATTGTTATGAAATTAGTATATAATCAATAATAGATGACTTTTGAGGTTTAAAACTACATTGAATTTCATTTAATGAATGATAAATGTATTGAAAACTATATATGTATCTTTGCTTTGAGCCTTTTTTTTAACACTAAATAAATGCTATTTTTAATGTTTTATATGTTATATATTAATTTAGTCTTGAATCATCAAATATGGTTCCATCCCTTTGATGAAGTATGTATATGATTAGTTTAAGATGCATTCAAGTTAAGTTGATTAAGTTCATTTTACGGTTAAGATTTTATAGATGTGAAAATGTATATATAGAGTATCACATTATTTAAATTTTAAATGACATGATATTTAATAGACTTTTAAATTTATAATATTAAATATTTTTCCAATAATTTAGTAGTTGGAAGTCAAGAGATTTGAATCTTAGATGTCTTTATTGAAAACATAAACACTAACCAATCAGTTGAGACTCTTAATATATTTAATATGAACCATGAAATAAATTTATTTTTAAAATAGAGAATGTCATAATATTATAAATAAATAAAAATAACAGTTTGCTATTATTGTGATGTCTCTTGGAACCCACCTATCCTAGGTCAAAGTACTCTGAAGTCTTAACCTATAGATTAAATTTTATAACCCCAAGCAATCATGAAAATAAAACGTACTCAAATATCAAATTTAATTTTACGCCCAAAATTATACACAATAAATTGAGAAATATATAAAATGTTAACAATCTAACAATAAATACAATCTTATTTAAACTCAGCTAAAATAAAAAGAAGATACCAAACCCCAAGTCAGCAGCCAAAGCACAACCAACCTCCTCCAACTAGTAAAGCGTAAAGGTGTACAGTTACAGTGCCACCGACTAAGTACATGCAAGCTCATTAAAGAGCCCTTAGTCTACGTGGGCTGGAGTTGGACGTTGTTATTATTGGTAGCTTGTCAATTATATCATAGAATTACTTGAGTACCTATCTTTGTACTAAAGGATCCTGTGTAATATTCCCCTTTTTGCTTTTCTTTGGATGCTTGATTATTCGATAGTTACCGACGGATGAAGAATTTGAATCCTAGATATCTTAGTTAGAAACATCAATATATGTAAATTAATTGAACTATAAAGTTTTTGACGGAAAGTTCAACTCGATCTTGAAGTTAGTGTGTGTGTATAATATATATTTGTCATTTTTGAATTCCGAAATTTATACCTTCCATTATTATAAGTAATCTTCTCTCACCGGATTTATTTGCTTCATAAAAGGTAAATTCTCAATTTGAGATTTACTAAAATTGCAAATTGAGAAGGAGTTGAAAACAATATTTGATCCGTTCTGGTTACCCACAAGCAAAGTCATTGCTGATAATGGTGCACATTTTCAAAATTAGGGGCTTGTTCCTTTCTCTAATATGGATATCTTCCATCCCAACTTTCAAGATATATATGTTCAATGATGGTATGTGCTACGTAATTTTCCATAATCTTTTCCACGTTTGCTTTGTGAAACAGACTGAAAGAGAAGTATGCTCAGAGTAAATAGCACCATTCTGCCGACGGAATTTGAAATTCTAGTTATGCACGCTATGGGTGTTAGAAACTTAGAATACCATAAGATTAAGAGAAATTTTGATTTAGCTATTAGGACTAAGTTTAAATTATCTAACTTTAATTTTTTAATGATGAATACTTGGTTGAGATTTTAAGAATTGGTGCCAAAAGTTTTATATCTCAATTGATTAGCATATTCTGATCTTTTCGAGAAATTTATGGTTCAAATTCTCTTTACCCCAATTGTCGATGTATAAAAAAAATACATTTTATTGGCAAGGTGTTAGAAGTTCGAATAAACGATTTTGGTTTTGTTATAGAGCAAATCTAATGACATGATTTGTTTTATAATTTTTTTCATAATTTATTGAAATAATAGGTTGAAGTTGTGCAGAATTAAAATGAAATTAATGATAAATCTATTTGAAAGTGATTATTTACTCCTCACCAATTATCATCATAACAAGTTGTGAGTTAAGTAGTTACCATGATAATAATGTTGGTTTGCATACTAACAAAACAAGCAGTTGTCAAAGGAAACACATGTCGCTTGAGAACAACATGGCGAAAAAGTCTATCAAAAAAAAAAAAAACACATGGCGAAAAAGACTGTTGGAAGGTCCAAACTCCAAACATAACTTTAACACATTTATTTATTATTTATTACTATATGAAGTTCGACAAAATACTTTCATTAATTTGAAGCTGCTATGCCTTGAGAATTGGCTTTCTTAATTTATACTATATTTCTTTCCCAAATTTTGAGTTGTTTGAAAGGGTCAAGACTCAAGTTTGTCTTGACATTTGGACTCATGACAAGGTCTCTTACTCTACTCATTCTTTGTACATAGACCCTTGTCGGCAAAAATAATATCTTCATCGATTTTAAGGTGCTATGCCTTTGCTTTCTCATTGCTTACCCAATTTTGAGCCGTTTATGAGGGTCGAGTTGTCTTTAGATTTTGACTCATGCCAAAGTTTCACTCCTTTGAACAAGACCCTTGTGTCTAACTCTTACTACTTACGACTCGCATTAAATATCGCTTGGAATCATTGTAACCTTTTTTTTTTTTTTTTTTGGAATTATTGTAACCATTTTTTAAGTTTAAATGATAAATTGTATCATTTAAGTGTGAGATCATTTTATATATATATATATATATATATATATATATATTATATAGAAATTTTATTCTAATCTAATTTAAATATATATGGATGTGAAACTTTCTTCTGGAATGACCATTTTGATTTTACAATATTTTGTATTAAAATTTGGATTCCATCCTAAGATTATATATTGCTCTGATTTGAACCTTGTTGTCTATATCCGTTATGAGTTAGCTATTAAATACTACTGCAACTCAAAAAGAAAAATTTATAATGTGTAAAAATTACATAGTTTTGTGACTTTTGTTCAAGTAAAAAAAAATTTATTTAACACTTTATTTTTTATTTTCCACCCTTGTTTTAGTATTGTGCAACAACTATACGGCCATGACACTAGATCCTTGCCAAATCCTAATTCCCTCACACAAAATCAAAAAATTAATAGAGACTCCATCCAAACCAATAATGAAAAAGATAATCTCACTCTTGTGGTCAAGGCACGAGCAACCTCATTGCCTTGTCGACCTATGTGAGAAAAATAATAACTTTACAAAGTACTCTAACAAACTTTATTAACAAGGTAAAAATAAAGTTGTTTAATCTTGTAGAGCTTTAATAATTATCTTCGAAATCTTTGAATGTGTGATGCCAATCTCAAGTGCGAGCTGGGGTGCTCTCCTTCCAACCATCATTCCCCAGATTATTACTCCAAAAAAGACAACTCCATCAAAGTTAGTTTTATAGTACCATTCTTCATTGGGGGGTTACCATTTAGAGTTTTTTGCTCTCTTGGGTACCTAATGCATGTGCACTCGTATGTCTTTGAAATTAGTGTAACCTATCCTTAGCGAGAGTTGACACTTGGTTTATCATAACACCATGTTCATTGAACTGAGTAATAAAAAATAATTATCATAAAGCAAATGTCAAATCTTCTCATTATATTATACCTCTCCAAATTTAAACTTGTCTTACCATCAAAGTATACTCCAAATAATTTAGATCACACCTCTGAAACATAACTATCAGTGCGGCGGTGGTTATAAAACATCAAGAATTATATTCAGATGATTTCATTGTTATTATTTTACAAGTGGTCCTCTAGCTCTTGGCTGCTGGCTAAGTTCCTCTATATATTATATAACTCAAGTTGATCAATCACTTGGGTTTTGTCCTATACTTTAAGGGTACGTTACAGTCGGTGACATACATGCCTTTAAACTTTAGCAAATATAGAGGGTCGGTAAAATATACTAGCATTTCATAGTTTGTCCCTAGCCAAAAGCAAATCTTGTGGACTAGTAATTGACACTTCCTCTGCTCAGTTCAATTCTTTGAAAAATAATACATTTGATAATAAATGTGGCGGTCAGTAAAGTGTCTTTATTTGTGAATCATGATCGTAATGGTTAAAAAAGTAGGTTTGGTTGGTTAATTTATTCTTTATTGCTACTTGATTAGATTTTAATTTTTCTTTTTTCAAAGGGTGAAAATTTTACAGACAAGTGTTGTAATCTTACGGGTTGAACATGTTGGCTCTCCTCATTAAGAGACAAGGACAATAAAATAAGGAGGAAAGAATTTAGCAATGAATACCCATTATTCTATAAACACTATTATATTGATGAAGAATTTAGCAATGAAACCCATTATTCTGTGAATACTATTATATTGAAAAGAATATTCACGTGCGTCGGAATTTTGTATGGACAAAAACCTTTTAATCACATATGACATAACCTTTTTTGTAGTCAAACAAGTTATGTGATTGAAAATGATACATATTATTAGCGTCTTATACACTGCTATGTAATTGTTTTGAGGAGCTTTTTTCAATTCAGTTCAAAGGAAATTTGGTCCTTCTCATACTAAATAGCAATATTAAAAGTGATATAATATCTTAGCTTTTGTTTATGGGTTGAAGTATTGGTTAGATATGTGTATTGTAATATTATATGGTTGCTGGGAAAAGAATGTATGCATTCCTCGAACTCGAAGGATTCCATCCAAGGCCTAGCGATGAATTTAATATTCTAGTTTGAAGGAATAAATTTAGTTTATACTTTAGAAAATCTCTATTAACTCATTAATTGAAATTCAATTGTCAATTGTCAAAAATTTTGTAACTCAATTAACATTTTGTGGTATTTCTAGCAAAAACATCTAGGATTTAAAACTTCAAATCTCCGAACCTCCAACTATTGATGTATGAAAAATAAAAACAAAAATCAATGAATTTGTATTTTTTACATGAATTGTCAAATTCAATCATGGATGCGATTCATTAATTTCATCTACCCACATGTACTTAAATTAGTGGCTTGAAGAAATATCATCCAACTCATTATACAATTCTCAACACTGTATTAATAATGTTAGATTCCACACAAAAAAACAAAAACAATGTTGCCTCAAGTTCAACGAGGTGCATTTATAAATAGGGTCTTATTAAGAAATATACATATTCAATTATGAGCTATAAGTTCATATTTTAAAAAAAGTGAAACAAAAATGCTTTTATTAATAACTTAAGTATCAATTTCATGTACAAATTGGTGAAGATTATATGTGTTTTTCTTCATATTTATATGTAACTCGTGCAATGCACAGAATTTATTAAATATTATTTATATTATTTTTCTAAAAATAGAAAATAAAGTGTGTCAAATTGAAATAGTTTAGTCTGCGTCTTGTTTTTGTAAAAAGAATTAAGTTGTGTTTTTTATTTTCGGTGACTATTTCTTATTCTATTAACAATAGTAACATGTTATGATTTAAAATGGAGTAGAAATTTAGTGTTTTAGAGACCTTTGGCACTTGAAAGAGGTAAAAGAGGGATAAATATTTGGTATTTGTGTTTAATGGGAAGATGGACAACCTTTATTGATAATTATGAGGAACGTAAAAATAAAAATAAAAAATAAAAAAATCCTTTAAGAGATCAATGGGTATGAGAGAGAAAAAGAATTTGGAAGTTTCTAAGAATTGTTGATCAAAGTTATGGATAATCTCTTTGAATTTTGAACCCAATAACTCACTTGACAAAAATAATAATAATAATAATAAGATAGACATGTGACGCAATTTTTTTTTTTTAAAACACCATTTTAATAGAGTATTAAGTTTTTTTTTTTTTTTTAATAGATACAATAGAATTATAATGTATAACATTTATAACATGATGATAGCTCTTTATTATTAAGTTTAATACACCAATTAATTTTTAACATAAGCACTAATTAAACCACAAATCACTCAAAATGTGAACTCACAAAATATTAAAATACATATTAATGTGTAGCCTTAAGGTAGAAACTAGAAAGATATGTTAAAGAATCATGTGGATGAGAAGACCGGCAACATGAGAAATCAGAAAATAAAGAGAGACATGGTCGGTGTTAAGGAACAACTAGTTGGACTAGTGGGTAGTGGAGGGAGACCGACCTAGCTCGGGTCCCACAAAACCATCCTAGTATGCAAAGCTAAGCAACCAATAGTTTCTCGAAAAGTGGTGAGTTGAAATAGCGAGACTGCGTGTAAAAGTGGGGCGGCGACGAAAAAGTGTGAAAATAAAAGCCAAAAGACAAAGAAAGGGACGGTCCGTTTTGGAAAACTTGGGAATGGAAGAAATGAATGAATCATAAGTTTGATCTTTTTAGAATCAGCAAAGCACGGGAAAAGAATGATGTGTGATTTAGAGGTGGGCTCTCACGCGATGACTCAGGTGGGGCCAGTTTTTTTTGTGGATCAGAACTATGAAACCCATGGTGGGGTCCTTTTTTTTTTATTTGCTCTTGTGGCCTTTACCTTGTCACGAAGATTCTTTGATTTATTCTCATTTATGGTTTGACTCAAAATTTATGGTGGAGCTGAACCCAAAAATTTTTTTATGGTGGAGCAATATTGGAGTAGTTTCTACTTTCTACACTCGTCAGAAAAAAAAAAATAAAATAAAATATCATAGTGTAATAAGTTATAATTGGTTAAATATCACTTTTTTATTTAACTATTATTAATACTACTTTCTTAGTAGAGTAAAAGTTTTTGTTTTTATAAGAAAAATTGAGATTTTATTAAATAGATAATTATCAGTTACATAACTCTCTATTTTTTCTCAAGCTATCACTCAAAAATTCAGGTCCATTTTCAATCCATACAAGATCATGACTTAGGTTATGTGTAAAATTGTGCTCATTTTGATCTTAAAAGTTTTGAGATGTTTCTTTTTTTCATTTTAATTCATCTAGTTTAATTTTGCTTTTCAAAATAAACCTACCATTCATGTTTGAATAGTGACTAATCTGTATTTCAATCCATACAAGATCATGACTTAGGTTATGTGTAAAATTGTGCTCATTTTGATCTTAAAAGTTTTGAGATGTTTCTTTTTTCATTTTAATTCATCTAGTTTAATTTTGCTTTTCAAAATAAACCTACCATTCATGTTTGAATAGTGACTAAAAAAGGTTCGTTAATGAAGACTTCACTCAAACTCCTAAAATCTTAGATACATTTGGCAATATTCTCTTTTTCACTTTGATGAAGACTTTGCATTCATCAATAAGAATATTGATACAATTGGCAATACTTTGTTTTTCTCTTTGCCAACATTAAGAATATAACGCTTCCTTCATCCCACTAAATTCCACAATAGATAAGAGTTTGCAAATGGCATGCGTTGTAATGAAACAAATTAAGCACAACAATCTTTCTAAAATATCCAAGAAAAAGTGACGGATGCAAGTATGGGAAACAATGGTATCAAACACACGAATTCCAACTTAGTGTGTTTCAGAAAGATGCTTATAATTTATTTATTTTTTAAATTAAATTTGTGCCATTCACAACTTTGCACTTGCATAGCATGCATTTTCATATTTTATTGAAACGAGATAAATATAAACAATCTTTCCTTAAAGGGATGACCGAAAATGTGGCTACTGGCTAATACCCCTCACATCGCTCAACTAAGGGTATTTTTTAGGTAGATTATTAAGTTAATTAGGTGTTATTTATTTGGAGATTGATTTGGTATTATTAAAATGCATGCCACTCTCAAACTCCATTCTATTTTGTAAGGAAGGGAATAATGATGTAATATCATGAGCCAGCATCTGAAAGAAAAGAATCAACCGGCTAAACTTGCAACTATTGCAGCTGCTACAAAATTTTAAATCTATATAGCATGAGACATTTTGTTGGGAAGAAGGGGAGAGGGCTTCCGCTCTGCTAATGCTAAGTGTGCCTTTCCTAAATTATATACAGATTGAATACAATTTGAGCAGGCCATAATGTCATTGATTTACATGAAAGGCAAAGGCTGTACCTGATAATAGCAAAATGTGTCAACTTTCCCTGAAATTGCGTGATTTTGGACAAGTAAACTGTGCATTGTGAGACACATCTGCACTGCCAAAGTGATTCCCAGAAAAGCAGCAACTTGCCACTTCAGCTGTCTGATTTTGGGTTCGTGCAATTTGAATGCATGAGTCAACCTCCATCGATTAATGTCAGCCCAAAAGTGCTGGGCTGACATATTCAAGAAGCAATCTGCCTCTTGCATCTTCCTAAGAATTTATGTGGGTTTCATGCTGTTTCATGCTGCTCTGTTGAACACCATCTCTCCTTGTGGATGAATTAGCTGCTGTCCGTTCTTTCATGGCTTCCTTCTCCAATTTCTTCTTTTCAGCATCAGCCTGCCTTTCATTCTCATCTCGTGACTTATTGAACGTCTTAACAAAGACAACCAAGATTTGTGTCACTGATGCAAAAGCCACCAAACAGGTTTCATCAGTTCATATAACAAACCCAATATTTATATACATGGAAAAAAATAAATAAATAAATCGGGGGGGGGGGGTTATAATCTCTGTTTTACATTTCAAAGGAGATATATTACAACATGGACCAAATAGTAACCGCATATATCTTTTGAAGTTATGATTTTTATGAGAATCAGTAAAGATTGAAGCAATCAGAGCTTCATTTCAGAGAAACCATAAAAGTTACATCAATTCCTAACATTCCTTAATGTTGGAAATCCAGTTAATATTGATTACATGCTGGTCCCATGGATTAAACAAAATGAGGGTAAGCTCTAATTTCCTCAAGAAAAGCGAGTTCCTTTTGTGAAGGATGTAAAATATCAAACAACGAAATTTTACCAGTCTGTAAAAGGAAAGATGATTGCTTGTGTGTGTACACATATAGAGAAAAACAAATCAGACCTTGCTCAAAGGGGCACCGAGCTGGATCCTCCCCAAAGTACTGGGACAATGAATCTGCATTTCTTCCCTGCAAGGCAATACTTAGGATTTCAGTCATAGGCAGCAGTGTTTAAGAATAATTATGACTGTGCACAGGACTCACCACTTCAGAATACAAGGAGATAAGTGACCTAACTTCAGCTTCAGCGGTGTCAAGAAAATTCTTCAGCACCTGAAAATGAGGAGTTTCTGGTATTCATACCTACTAGAGGTCCAAGCCAAAAAATAATGATATACAAACAACTTATTTGCAATGTGGTGCCATTGCTGACTACAATAGATTTTTTTTTTTGATAGGCAAGAAAAAATTTGTACTAAAAAGAAGCTACTCCATCAAAGAGATGAAGGAAATAAAGGATTGCTGACTACAATATTCCAAGCATCAAATAACATAGTACCTTCCAATTTGTGGAAGAAGCAAATAATCCAAAAGCATGGAATTAAAACAAGTATCAAGTCGTTTCAACACTAGCTAAACACAAGTTTATTCAGATGTGTCTCATTTGTTCACTAGTTGGTTGGTGTTTGCCAGTTAAAGTACATAGAAATTTAATTTTTACATAAATAAAAAATTTACAAGACATCAAAATAAAAGTGTATGTGAATATTATATTGATGCAAAGCCAGAGAGCCAGAGATAATAAAATATAAGATTGAGCAAAATGGTTACTGATACATATTCAAGAGATACAAAAGAAAGACCAAATGATGTAAAACTAAAAACTAGTGCCCTGATGCTACTACGCTAAGTACATATGATAAAATTACAACGAGAAATGACATAACAATATTAACATGAAACTCAATCACAATCAATAAAAACCAAACAGGAGAATTTTTTGCTAACTTTTGTCAGAACCAAAATACAATATACTCTAGCCAATCTCAATAAATTTTGCCATTGTTGAGGATTTACTTGGTGATACATAATTTTAATTTTTGGGTCTCATGTATATATGGGTGCGTGTATTGATAGGATAGGAACTCCTTGGGACTTGAACCCAAAACCTAATTCTCCATCCTATTATTGGGGTGAGAGGAAGTGCCTCTGTATTTTTTTTTTCCTTTTTTTGTTTT
>NC_044913.1:60299015-60329015 GCF_001633185.2 Quercus lobata
AAAACAAGCGGTTACAAGTAAAGGAATCCCAGTACCTTATACCAACCTATAGTTGAACCCTTACCCCAATACCCAATTGAACTTGTTCTGTAGTGGCAATCTCTCATTTTCAATCCATGGCTCCCAATACGTGACTAACCAAATGTGCAGATCGCAGTACGCGACTTAATCACCAACTTGAGAAAGTTGTTAGCTAAAAATTTCTTCAATTCATCACACGATGAAGATCAAGAAGCTCCTTGGTCACAAAACCCTACGATGAACAAACACAACAGCTTCTTCAAGGGATAGATGAACTAGGGCAAATTTTATCTCCGGTCACAATATGCATGAACAAAACTTTGCTTCACACTTGCGCAACTTATGTAACCCTAGACGGCCCTTAAAATAATCCTTATATATGTTTAGGGTTATGAGAAAAGAAAGCCTAAACATACATTCACAGATTGGATGAAAATCAGCCTTGAAAAACTAAACTTCATAAATCTCGACAGATACCTTATCTGTCGAGTAGCTGTCGAGCCATGGACTGAAACAGCTCTCTTAAACCTCGATAGATACTAGCTGTCGAGATTTCATGAACATCACTTTCTCACTTGACTCTTGGATAGACTTGCATGACTTTAACACTTGAACATGAAACTTTCTTTCTTGAAGCATTAAACACATCTTAGATATACCCAATTACATGTAAAGTGCGTTTTGTCAGAGGATTAGCCAATTACATAAAATAGTGACATATGTTCCCAACATTGAATCACATATGTCCTAACAATCTCCCCCTTTGGCTATCCGTGACAAAACCACAACAAACAAATGAACATATGAGAGAAGTCATAAATCACTCAACTCATACTCACTTGTTGAATATAGTAAAATCTATCCTAACACAAACTTTTGAAAAACTTTGCAAGAAGAGAGTTTATGGCAAGAAGACTTTGACAACCTGTATTTCTGAAACACTTTAAACAAAACTCATCACGACATCTTAGTGTGAAACAGAAATAATAGATTGCATACAATAATAAGAAACATGTGTATAAAGAGAGAAAAGAACCAACACATGGAGAGATAGGTGAATAACATACATCAATATATCTAAAAATCAAATATAAGTACAGTGTATGTCAAAACAGTCACAAGACCAATGTACATGAACAATGTATCTAAAATAGAGAGAAAAGAAAAAGATACATAAAGTCCTCACTACATCCCTGAAAAATATGAACACTCCCTCTAACAAAAATCTCCTATACTAACCCTCCCCTTTTGAGTATGACTACTCTCATATCCAAAACTACTCTCCCTTTTTGTCACAAGTGATAAAGGGTAAGTATATCAAACAGACATCTCATCAGCACTAGAAGAGCTAGCATCATTATCCTCATCATCATCATCGTCGGAGGAGGCATTGCCATCATCCTCGGATGCCTTGGGAGAAGGAGAGGGAGACGCCATGAAGCCACCAAGGCGAGCCTGCCATCTGGCAATACGACTGACACAGGTGTTCACCTGACATAACTCATCATTGAGAGTGTCAAGGCGAGCATCCATGCACTGAAGCTGCGCCATGATCACATCGAGTGTCACACCACCCACTGAGGAAGAGGGAGCGGAGGTGGATAAAGCTAAAGTAGCTGGAGGAATCACCATCTCGGACCACCTCGAACGTAGCTGTGCCTCACTCCGTTTAATGGTAGTGGCATCTATGGCACCCATGGCATGGAAGTGGTCAAAAATGGGGAAGGGAACAAAAAAATGGCGTAGAATCCTCGTGATAGCCAAAGGGAAGATGAGCTTATCATAGGTTGTCGAATCCTTATATACATCTATGATGGAAATAATAAAATGAGAGGGAAAATCTATAATAAGATGCTCTAAAAGGGAAAGTAAAAATCGAGCACAAGGCTTTGTAATAGAGTTATAATGAGATAAAGGATGTAAAACAAAAGTCATAACCATGTTAATAAACCTAGGACCCTTAGCAAAGGGTGAACAAGAAGTGAACTGATACTCACCCCAATCAGAAGGACACTCACAAAAGGAGGATATAAACTCATCTTTAGACACCGTCTTAAGATGATCACAACCAGGGTAGTCAGGATACAGTATCCGAAGTGACAACGATGCGCGTACCTCGAATGCGAGTGACAAATAGAGGTACTAAATAATCAAATCCATGCATTTTGGAGTAGAACTCCTGAATAAGCACGGATGGACAAGTGACCGTGACATCACACAGTGACCCCCAACTCCTACTGAAGATAACAGTAGGTAGGTCAGTGTCGAAGAAGTTTGAAAAAATGACTTGGCGTTCCGAATGAATGCCTCGTCTAGAAAAGTTCTCCGAAAATTCCTGTCGGGCTTTGTCATCACGAAACCGAACATAAGAGGGAGTAGTATCAGAAGAAGAAGATGCCTCGGAACGAAGAGGGTTCCAAGACAGAGTAGATTTTCGTTTAGGTGCCATAGAGCAACTAACTGAAAGAAGAAGAGAGTGAGAAAGACACGCAGAAAAGCACTAATCACAATCAATATATAAGAATATAGAGAATGTAAGGTATTTATGCATGAAAATGCATGAGCATGTGATATGCAATAGTAAAAATATCATGGGCTTAGCCCAACCCAATCCTACTAGCACAAAATCATTTCAACAAAGTAAACACACATCTAAAATGCATGAAACAGTGTTATAATGCAAATGTGATGCAATGCATGATGATTTAAAGCCATTTTCACAAAGCCCATCCCAAAAATTTCACAAAAACTCCATCAATTTTGAAAAACCCCAAAATTTTCAAAAAATCCCAAAAAAAAAAAAATCCAAAAAAATTAGGTCAAATGCATGAAGAATGAAGGATTTAGGACCCTTACCAGTGAAGAAATACTTGATCTAGGCCGAAAAACCTTTGAGGATGAAGCTCAGAGTGAGAGAGAGAGGTTTTGGGAGGTGAAGAGTCAACAGGAGTCGAAAGAGATCGAGAGAAGTGAACTTGGTATCACAAGGATCCTATATATAGAAGCTCATAATTCTCGATAGATCAAGAGGTGTCAAGGTTTAAAGGTTCAATAGATACAGCTATCGAGCAGTTGTCCAAAGGTGCCCATAGCAGAAACAGGCTCGATGGATCAAGGAGCTATCGAGAGGTTAAAAACTTTCTCGTATCAAAATTACGATAAAAAGAAGCTGAAGAGCTCGATAGATGGTCGAGCTGTCAGGAGGTGTCAAGCAGCTATTGAGATTGCTTAAAAACAGTTTTTCAAGAGGAGAAAAACACAGATATGAATGCAATCAAGCATGCTACTTAACCAAGGATCCAAAAAGCATTTTAAGCTCTCAAAATCATCTCTCAACATGAAAAATGTTAAGCACATATATCAAAACACACACACACACACACGCACACTAAAAAGGTCTAACAAATTTTATATTTCAAAAACAAGCTAAGACAGTTTAGTGAGCATACATTAACACATGTATTCCTTGTGATGGCCAAATCACATTGTACCTGCACATGTATCAAAAGTAGAAAAGAATATTGCGTGTTGTGTGTGAAAAACATCGCAAGATTGCATAAGTGTCTACATGTTATGACGATTTGAGATATGAGAAAATCACTTTAACTCACACACAATCATAACTGTTTGATAGGGACTATCACCTTCGAGGTACATTCTATAACTCCCACATCTCCTAGAAAACACGCTTGCAATCATATATAAATCATTTTGATTCTTTTTGCTTTTTATTTTTCTTTTCATATTATTCTTTTAAGCAAACCATGCTTGGGCATATAAGAGATAGAAAATAAATACCCAATTATGTTAAGCATTTGACATTCCACTTTTGCTATGCCGAAACATACAAATGTCATTTCATGATTGGCGGGCAACAGTGGTGAGATGGTTATTTATGTCTTTCTTTTAGGATTTTCTAGTCCTTCCCGTCAAAAAGAGTGATATGGGTGTTAAGTACAAAAGATAACTTAATCTTACTCATCACAAACATGAGCCGCAAAGCTCACTTGCTTAGTTGTGCATAGAGATGCTCATCTAAGCTACAAAAGATACAAAATTTAGAAAATTTTGTTTCAACGGCCATCCAAGGTACACAAGTACCAATGTACACAAAACACACACTGCTTTTGTATTTTTCTAATTTTTCAATTTTTTTATTTTTATTTTTATATGAAAGCAAAATAAACAAAACTGAAAACAAACAAACAAAAACATGTTAAATAGAGCAAAGCATAAAACTAGACTGACTCAAAATACGAAAGCAAAACACATAAGTAATGCAAACATAAAAGCAAGAAGAAAGAGAGAAATAGTGATAAAATCACTTGGAGCCCTTTTCCTTCCACACTTTGGAGGAACCTTTCCTTTGAGAAAACCCTTGGACTAGTGGTGAGGGGGAAGAATTGAAACCGTTCAAGTTCGAAAGGAACATAAGGGCTTTGGGAAGATCTCCAAGGGGAGCAAAAGAGGATGGAAACTAATTCCGGTTTCTTGATGCAATATGCCGTTGCTCTGTTGAGTGGCTAACCACTTATAGTAATTAGGTAGAGTATGATCGGCTGCTCCACAGTGATGACAGAGATGTTGCTTCTTCTGTTTAGGCTTTTGAGAGTTACCCTTCTTAACCCTAGGGTTTTTAACTTCTTTCTTGTCCTGCTTAAGGGGTGCTCCTAAGATAGATTTACTCTTGTCTAAGTTCTCACTAGCTAAAGCAGTTTTGACATTAGTGTTCTCAATTTCAACATTATCACTAGGAGGAGCAAAAATAGTAGTACTAGCCAAAGCAATACCAGAAGAAGAGAAATCATGCCCTAAACCGGTTCGATCAGAAGTAGATTTTTGAATACTAAGCATCTCGTCAAGCTTTGCACTTGAAGTCCTCTCCAATTGAGCTCTTACTTGAAACAACTCCGCTTCAAGTTTCTTGGTCTTCTCAACCAAGAAATTATTCTAACCTCAATGCTCCAATAGTTTGATTGGCTTCATCAAACTTTGTGGAAAGCTCTTCATGATCAAGCTCCACATCACTGAGCTTCTTGGTGGCTAGCTTGTAAAGTTTCTCATGCTTCTCAGAAACCTTGTACAATTTCTCATAGGCTGTATGGATGTCATCTTGATCATCCATTTTCTTGAACTTAGAATCCACCAAATTCTCTTCTTCATCCACATCTTCAACAATCCCCTCAGTAGGATTGACAGTGGTAGTGAAGGCATTCAAGATTCCTTCATCCTTATTTTCTGAATCATCCTCAAGTTCAGTGTCACTCAATGTAGCAGTAAGTGCCTTGCTCTTTCCAATGCTCTTGAGATATGTAGGGCACTCTTGTTTCATATGTCCAAAGCCTTGACACCCAAAGCGCTTTGGTCCTGAGGGAACAGTGTACTGACTGCCATCCCTAACATCCTTCTTCCCTTTGTCTTGGCTCTTGAACTGTAAGGGGCTAGATTACCTACGGTCCTTGTCGAAGCCTTTCCCATTGGTATTCCTCATGAACTTCTTGAATTTCCTTGTAATGTAGGACTTCATCTTAGAATCTTCATCGTCTGAAGATTCATCAGTATCACTGCTCTTGGTCTTCAATGCCATGCTCTTGCCCTTACCCGACTTACCAATCCTTGTTAAACCTAACTCATAGGTCTGCAGATTACAAACCATCTCTGTCAAAGGAATCTTGCCAATGTCCTTTGATTCCTCGATCACGATGATCTTGGCATGGAATCTCTCGGGTAGAGATTTGAGCACCTTTCTCATAATCTTGGGTTTGAGAATGGTTTCCCTAAGATTAAAATATGAGTTCACTATGTCCTTGAGCTTGGCATAGAACTCATCAAATGAATTATCCTCCTCCATCTTAATCTCTTCGAAGCTGGTAGTGAGCCTTTGAAGATTTGAGTCCTTAACAGCCTTTGTTCCCTCATAGGTTATCTAGAGAATGGTTAATGCTTCCTTCGCAGTTTCAATGGAGGATATTTTCTTGAACTCCTCATTTGTGACTAGACTGAATAAGGCATTCAATGTCCTGCTGTTGAAGTTTTCCGCCTTAATCTTAGCATCATCCCAATAGGTCGGCGCTTCTTTTGGCTTAGTCCAACCTATCTCCATAGCTTGCCATACTTTCTCATCTAAAGACTACAAGAAAGCTCTTATGCGTACTTTCCAGTATGCATAGTTAGTGCCATCAAATAAAGGAGGTATAATAAGAGATTGTCCTCTATCCATGACAAACAGGGGTCAATGGATCACACAGCAAAAATTAACTCTAATCAGAATGTGTCTGCTCTGATACTACTTGATAGGCCAAGAATATATTGACCCCTTATGATAAATTAACCAATTAATTAGCCGAGTGAATTAATTAAGTCAATTTAACATGTAATATGCGTGGCAGCACAAACAAATCACCAATTAAACTAAATGCAGTGGAAATTAAATTTAACACGGGTGATTTGTTTTCAAATAGGAAAAACCAACACGGCAAAAACCCCACCGGGTGATATCAAGGTCACCACTCCTGAGAATCCACTATTATTAAAACAAGTGGTTACAAGTAAAGGGATCCCAGTACCTTATACCAACCTATAGTTGAACCCTTATCCCAATACCCAATTGGACTTGTTTTGTAGTGACAATCTCTCATTTTCAATGCACGACTCCCAGTACATGACAAACCAAATGCGCGGATCCCAGCATGCGGCTTAATCACCAACTTGAGAAAGATGTTGGCCGTAAAGTTCTTCAATTCATCACACGATGAAGATCAAGAAGCTCCTTGGTCACAAAACTCTATTGTGCACAAACACAGCAGCTTTTTCAAGAGATAAATGAACTAGGGCAAATTCTGTCTTAGGTCACAATTTTCTTGAACAAAACTTTGCTTCACACTTGCGTAACTTGTGTAACCCTAGAGGGCCCTTAAAATAATACTTATATATTTTTAGGGTTGTGAGAAATGAAAGCCTAAACATACATTCACGGATTGGATGAAAATCAGCCTTGAAAAATTGAACTTCATAAATCTCGATAGATACCTTATCTATCGAGCAGCTGTCGAGCCACAAGCTGAAACAGCTCTCTTAAATCTCGATAGATACTAGCTATCAAGCAAGCTATTGAGATTTAATGAACAACACTTTCTCACTTGATTCTTGGACAAATTTGCATGGCTTTAACACTTGAACTTGAAATCTTGTTTCTTGAAGTATTAAACACATCCTAGATCTACCCAATTACAAGTAAAGTGCGTTTTGTCAAAGGATTAGCCAATTACATAAAATAGTGACATATGTTCCTAACATTGAATCACTTATGTCCTAACAAACATGATTAAGGCCCTCTTTGTTATAAGCTACATAAGCCAAATAGCCTACCTTGTAATTAATTTTTCCCTTTGCTAAACCCCTTCGGGCTTTATTGGTTTTTTCTTTTCGTTCATTGTGAACCCATGCTACAAGCTTTAAACTCGTAAAACAATGCCTTTACCCAAGCCATAGAGCTAGTGGAGCATTGCTCATCATTATGATAAGTATGGATGTATAAGAAATAAGTGTGGGGGTGTCTGGATTTGTGGTATGGCTATGACTGGTGAAATGGAACTTGTCTTCATTCTCAATTTGTGAGTTCCATTGTTAATGTAATTTTGGTGAAAAAAAAAATTTGTTTAAAAAAAAAGAAAAAAAAAAAGAAAGTGACAGAGGAAATTACTTTTAATATTACAAACTGTCCATGTTCAGAATTCCTCTTAAAATTCCAAGAAAGGGGTTTGTTTATACATGATATATACAAAGGTGGAAGCTGCTGAATGGAGGGATTGGTTTTACATGTCTTATATATTCGAGCTTGAGTTGATTCATTTTTGCTCCACTAGTTTCGATGGCTTTTGTGCTACGTGGTGGAGAATGAGAAGATATGCAAGCCTGTGGTAGATCATTTCCATTGGAATGAATTTGAGCAAAATACTTACCCTTCAAACACATGAGAGTCGAATGTTTATTTCCATGAGGGTCTACATATTTAGTTTACTACATCTTTAAGTAAAAATGCTTACTAAGTAATTGTAAGTTGTTTAAGAATGTTTGAAGAACTTGGTTGTTCTTTGCCGATGGCGTTGCAACCTTGGTGTTTTTGGGAAAGTGAATTTGAGTTTTGCCCGAGGACAAGCAAAAGTTAAGTGTGGGGGAATTTGATGAGAATGCAAATTGTAATATTTTTCTCCCTTAATGTTTAGTCTTTTGTACTTATTTGGTGCCCAAATGTACTCATTATTCTTATATTTTGATTTGGGGAGAAAATGAAGGCATTAAGTGCAAAACGTAGCTAATTGGGCGATTTTGGACAGTTTCGACATTGCTTCGTAATTTGGGCATAACTCTCTCATTAGAGCTCTGATTGAGATGATTCAAGATGCTATGGAATGCCAAGAAAAAGCTCTAACTTTCATGTTTTGAGAGATACTGGCTGCATCAAGGTTGAAATCGGGCTTGAAGTTGCTACACTTGCACTGCTAACGTTCTGGACTGTTCCATTGCCTGAAATTCTAATACCAGATGCAGTTTATTTTCAGAAGATTCCAAATCTGGTGCATGAAAATTCCAGCTGAAAAACCCCACTTTCCTAGTTATATTAGGACTTTGTTTTATTTTTAATATTTTTCCTTAATTAGTTAGATTTGGATATTATTATTTAGAATATTTTTAGGAGATTTTGTAGGCTTGGGAAATGGGGAATTAACATGTAAAAGAGGGGAGGAGAAATTAGATTGGACACACACGCCTCTCTCTCCCCTCTGCTTTAACTTCTCCTTTGAGTTTTTATCATGGCCCGGCTTGGCTAAAGTTTTATACTTGGTCGAAGGAAACTGAAGCCTTGGAATCAATAAAACTATGAGATCTAATTTGTTTTTATTGTTCAAATTATGCTTTGAATATCGGATGTTCTTCTGTGCCTATTTTCATGATTGTCTCATTTAATTACTAGGAGGCCTACTAGTTTATTATTCGTTGCAATCTACTGCTATGTTAGATATCAAATCCGTAATTGTTTGATCTCTCTAATTTGTAAAGCAACCAAGATTTAATGATTTGTTGTGTTAGAAATTATTAGATCTTAGGAAGCCCGCTCGACTAAATTAAATGCAACCGCTTGTGTTTGTGTTGTTTAGCTTCATCAATCTCTCTAGTTCTTAAGGCTGCTACTAAATTAAACCTTTAGTGCTTGTCTTAGGTTGTTTAGTAGTTAGGGTTAATTAGATCGCTTGTTTTCTAATTAATTGCAACTAAGAAGAAATAGGAAAATAGTTCCAATGGTGAATATTCAAAGTGTGAATTGATATATGCTTGCATCGATTATTAGTTATAATATTCTGATGGTGGATGTTGACTTAGACCAAGGTTTGTGCTTTTGATTGAATTCGGTACTTTAATTTGAACTATTCCTTAGTTGTTTTTCTTAAAATTATTTTCATTATACTCAACCCCCCCTGTTCACGTAGCATAAAACTAGGCTAGATACTCTCTGTGGGAACAATCCTTACTCACACCGCTACATATATTTTTAGGACTATAGGTTTTATTTTTGGTTGCTTGCGACAGCACACCACTGGTGCAATATCTAAGATCAAATTAGTCCTGAAGCTGAATATCTGACTTAGGAGGGAATTGGAGTACTTGTTCTGAAGTGTCCAAAAAATGTATTTTATGAAAACTAGACAAGGAAATTTACATGTCCACAAATTGATACTTTGAACCAAATTTAATTATATCATATTCAATGCATTATCCTACTTAAAAAATTCAATAACATTCACCAATTGCTAGCTTTGGGATCTGAGTGAAAAGTCTGTCATCTTGATCTTCTTTAACCCACTTTGTTTATAGAGTTCATGATGAGTGATTTTTTACCTGTTCTATTTATGCAAGAAACTGCTAGAGGGGAGGAGGGCATGATGCTCTTTTTTGTCTACTGTAATCCAAACTGTGGCCATCAGTGGAGAGATTGAGAATCTAAGTTTCGATGCAATGTTATATGCTGATCTTCACTACCATGGAAATAGTAGTATTCTGTGATGATAATGTGTCATATGGACTTTAGAAGACTTTTATTACCAATCCATGGACCTTCATGTTAAGGGATTTTGTAAAATTTATAGGAGTTGGCATTTGCTTAACAAACAACTGAAGAGGCAAAGGCAAATTTTGCTCAGTGACTTGATTGTGTAATTTCTATTGCTGTTTGGTATGCCCACAGTTTGGTTTGGTTTTTGTTTTTGTTTTTTTGTTTTGGTTTATTTATTATTTTTTTTTTGCATAGTTGTTTTCTGCAAAACAGGTACTTATTCCCCTGCATTTTTTTTTTGGGTTGTTATGTATTGCTTTATTTTTTAAAAAAAATTAAATTTTTTATCTAATAAAATTTCTATCTCTATCTCGAAAAAGAAGAAGAAGCAGATACATCTTATTTCAAAGTTATTGATTAGTTTTTCTTTTTTTAAGATGAAGTTATTGGTTAGTTTTTTTAAATTAAAATGTTTTGGATTTAAAAAAAAAAAAAAATTAGAAGGGTTTCGGGTAAGGTATGGATATCCATAGATAATAAATTCGGGTATGAATACTAATGGGTATTGATATCTGGGTATCCATGGGTAAACATTTCAGGTAGGATATGGGTATACCCGATCCATACCCTACCCATGACCAACCCTACAGTCTTTCATCTAAAATTGGGCTATATGGAAGAGTTGGGCCTTTGGTGTCTCTTTCATTTGAGTGGAAATTCAGACTGGGCTTTAATGCAATGGAGGGCTTTCTAATTTAGTTCATACTTGGGCTTGGTTTTGTTTGAGTGAATGTCTTGGGTTGGGTTTAATCAGTTTTGTGTTTTGAAAAATATGGGCTTGCTACATGGATTCAGGATTGTGTTTGGACCTTCTGTGTAAGAACATTGGACTTATTCATTTAAGTGTGGGTTTGTTATGTGTGAGATAGGTTGAAAGTCTAAATGGATATAGGCCTTTTAGGCTAGGTCTAGTGCTAAAGTAGAAATGGGTTGGGTTGGTTGATGAGATTAGATTAGATTGGGACCATATTTTTGGACTAAAAAAAGGGGAAGTTCAATGGTGGCAGCATGTTGAGTAGTTCAAACTACTAACTTTCTAAGATCACAAACTTTGCCGTAGTTATTATATGTGATATATTGTGATAATCTGCTTGTCACTTTCACTTACAATCAACCACATATGATAATTGTGACTAAATTTATGGCCTAGATTAATTCCAGCTTGTATGGTCTCATGATGTCATTTGTAAGCAATGGTTTATTAGATGGCTAATTATAAATAAAATAGGCCCTCTACAAAAGAAATATAAAGAAGGGGACCATTTGTGATTTGGAGGTAGGTGAGAATGAGAAAGAAAGAAAAAGACGAGATGAGAAAAAGAAATGATGAGAATATGAGAATGAGAGATTAAAAATGAGAAGAGAGAGAGAGAGAGAGAGAAGAGATGAGAAAAAAGAAGAGATTAAAAAGAAAAAGAAAAAAAAGAGATGGAAAAAAAAATAAAGAGAAGATTAAGGGGAATGATATGACATGTTGTGCCAATGGTTCTGTCATGATGTGTTTGGACCTGACTTGATGTGACCCACTTTGCCTTGATTTTGTCTTGATGTGTTTGGACCTGACTTGATGTGACCCACTTTGCCTTGATTTTGTCTTGATGTGTTTGGACCTAACCTGATGTGACCCTTTGTTATTGGTTTTGTCCTAATGTGTTTGGACCTAACCTGATGTGATCCGCTATGCCTTGGTTCTGTCTTGATGTGTTTGGACCAAACCTGATATGATCCATTGTATTGATGTGACTTAATCATTATGAAAAATTTAAAAGATTCAATTTTTTTTTCAAAGTTCCAAAGAAGAATTCAAAACTTCAAGAAATATGTCACTCATGAAAAAAAATTCAAAGTTCAAAAGAAAGATTCAAAAAATTTAAGAGAGATTGACATTTAAGAAGAAAATCAAGAATTACAAAAGTCTAAGGAGAATTTCAAAAGAAAAAAATTTCAAGTTTTAAAAAATCAAGAGAGATTTCAAAACTGGAAGAAAGTTTTCAAAATTTGAATGGTGAATTTCTTAAATGATGTTGTTTTCCTTAAATAATGAATTTTTCTAGAAATAAATTATGTGCGTCTTGAATGATGAATTCCTTGATGTGTGATGTTGAGTCTTTTGAGCTTTTTTATGATGATATGATGTTGTGTTGATGTGTTCACAACATGATGTGATGTGTGATTTTGGCTTAGGATAGTAGTCATTCTTGTTGTGTGCCTTTGATTTTAAGTTCAAGATGGCAAACTTAGGCTCTTTGATGATTGATGTTGTGTTTATGATGTGTTGATGTGTTTCTATTGGCTTAAGATAATATCTATTCTTGTTGTGTTCATGATGTGTTGTTGATGTGATGATAACATGGTATGATGATCTGATGAGTTTTCTTTTTGGCTTGGGTAGTAGCCACTTTTATTGTTTTCCCCTTTACCCAAGGTTTTGGATAACGAACCTAGGAGAATAGGGACTCGTAGAATCTAGCAATTGGATTTTGCACCCACGCCCCATGTTTGCTTGTTTGCTTGCATGTTTGCGTGTTTGTTTTGTGTGTGTGTGTGTGGACTTAAAGTTTATTAACCTACAAAATGGTTTGCCTTTTCAAGCTTTCGACTACACTTATAGAGCAAGTATAGCCAAAAGAGGGGAATATGTAGACACCTCATTTTGTACCCAGTTAATAAACTTTAGTCTTTGATCCCCATGATGAGCTTGACATGTCTACAGAAGGTAATTGAAGTTATTTTGATAGTTTGGAAGTAATCACAACTCAAAAGTGCTTAAATCGCTTTAAAAACAATGCTGAAAAATGACCTTTGCTCACTGTTTTGACTATAACTTTTGATTCATAATGAATTTTGAGTGAGGTTTGTTTCATTGCAAAATAGACATCTTGGCTTCAATTTGAACATAAATTTTTCCTAATTTGGATTTATATTGAGTGAGTTATGGTCGTTTGAAGTCAAGCCATCAAAGTTGTCAAAATTAGGGTTTTAGGGAAGCATGCGTAAGCATGCCTCGACCATGCATACACAAGGTCATTTCTAGAAGCCTCATTTCTAGAAGCTCAGAACTTCATTGTTTAGGGCCTAAAGCCTCCCTTTTTGATGGGCCTCAGCCTTTAGACCCTTGGGAATGTCCAAAACCTTATAAATGAGTTTGGAAACACTACTTTTAACATATAAATACAACCTTATGCCTCCAAACCCAAAGCCTATCGCAAGCGCTTGTGCCCACAGTGCGCTATGGCGCATCAACAGGGTTTCGTACCTGTGTATACGACATGGATCAGCATGTTCATACTAAGGTAGGCCAAGGCTCACCGAAGTATTAAACACAGTGATGCTTGTCTCATATACGAGGAAACCAATGTCACTAGCTGACATGGATAGAGAAAATTACACCACAGCAGTCATGCACACAATGTAGCATGGATATGCATCTACAGCATAAGCCTTGAATGCATACCCACATTCTAAGGTCAAGAGCATCCATGATTAGGAAGGGGTTGCCATCCTAACCAGTCATTGCCACATCCAGAGGGTGGCCTAAAGTACAGAAAAAGGAATTAGACATTTCCATACCCAAAGGATGTGGCCTAAGCAAGGTTTAGAAAAAGGAACCCTGATCTAGAAAGATTTAGACATGGTTCTAAAAGAAAAGACTAAGAGAGAGAGAGAGAGAGAGGACCCCATAGAAAGACTAAACCTTCTAATTTAATGATCTTTGCTCTTTTGCTTGCACTTAGAAGTTGCGCCCACGCTCTATGCATTCATACAATAAACAAGGAAAACACAAAACCAACAGACAAGCTAGGCAAGCAAGCAAAGGAGAGAAGACATGCTAACAAGCAAACAAGTAAAGAAAGCATGCGAAGAAGCAAGCAAGCATGTAATCAAACAAGAAAACAAAGAGAGGTTGTCCTCGAGGGACAAATGTGGGTTTGGAATTGGTGTCCGTAGGTCCATTATATTGGAGTACAAACAACACTTGTGCCATCAAGTAAAATTCCTAAAAGGGACTCAGGATTTTGTGTACAAAGATGGCTATGAACCTATACACAATCAAAAGTAAGAGCTATGCTTGATGACATAAACAAGCAAGTAAAGACACATGCATGAACATGTAAACAAAGCAAAGAAACCACATGAGATGGCACAAAGCAAGTAGACACAAAAGAGATAAAGTATACTAACTTAATTGTTAGTATGCTTACCCTTACAAACTGATTACCGCTGCTGGACACTTAATTGTTGCTGACGCATTTGTTACTGCATTAGATACTTTCTATGTTAAAGAGACCTATAATAGAAATACCCATAAAATAAAATATATAAAGAAAACAAGATTCTATGTTAGTGGTAACTCAAATTCAGATTTGTTTCTATTTTTACAGCAACAAAATAAAAAATTTCTGTGTTCAGCAAAACCGATGTCTATGTTTATTTCAAAATATCAAAACCCACACCCATCAAGATACCAAAATATAGCAAAACCCATCAAAATTTCAATATCCAAATTGAGAAAAAGAACAAATCACCTAGTAAACAAACCTTAAAGTCACGAAACAGTGTCATATCAAGGTTTCAGCAGCGAGTCCGGTGAGGAATTGTGGCAGAGGACGAAGGTCTTACGAGGTACTGCGGTGAGAAACAGAGGTCCAGTGAGGCTTGTGACAAGAGACAGAGGGGCGGAAGAGGGTGATGAGATTTTAGGGATTTTTTTTAACATTTTTTTTTAAAAAAAATTTAATACATTTGTCTGAAAACGTGAAATAAGGTATTTCTTGAGATGTTATCTATATCTATATATAATATAAGAGTGAAATGTTGGACTTTTTATTAACCACTCCTTTATTCTACCACGTGACTATATAAATTTATGCCACGTATACATATAAAAATGCCAAGCAGTTATGCCATTTCATTTTTCCTATTAAGTTTAAGTATTTACTCAGTGTTTCACATAAGATGTATATATTAAAACAAAAAATTGTCATTGTGGGTGCAAGTGCCTGCGATACTCTTTTTGGGAAATATGCCTTGGCCAAGGGGGACCATGGCAGAGGGTGTAAATAGAGTTGCCACCTAATTTAGATCTAAGAACCGTAAATATAGTGCCCTTTGTGAAAGGATTGAACTTTACTAAAGCACATGCCCAGAGTTTAGGTATGGGGATGGGAAGGTGTTAGGCACCCAATCCCACCCGACTTGTGGGTCAGCTTCCACTCATTGTATTCTAAGTCTTAATCTCGTTAAAGGCAAATTTAACATGTTATTCTAACTCACACACACACACACACTAGCATGCATTTAAAGCAAGCAAACATGGCATAATCATCTCCAAGCCTAGCATTCATCTATCATGTCATTTAAGCATATATTACTAAGGGCAGAAACATCACAAGGCAAATTCAAACAAACATGCCAAGATACCTATATATAAAAAACAAGGGATTCAACCAAGCATATCATATTCATCAAAAAAAAAAAAAATGCATGTTCTTATGATTATGCATGACTTACCTCACTTACCTCACTGCATCACAGCACCTATGCATCAATGCATGGTCATGGCATATGCATGTTCATGGCATTCAAATAAACAAAACCCTAATAGACATCAAAGGCATAAAAATAAATAAATAAATAAATAAAAAACAAAACAAAAACAGAGAAATAGAGACCTAAAGATAGGTAGACTAGGCTAAATAGAGACTAAAACACATAAAGAAAACAAGGGAAAAGCAAACAGAAAAGGATTTAGGGTTTCTGGGCACGGATGTGCATGCGCATACTTAGGGTATGCATGCACAACCCAACTGTTTGCGTATGCACATCATGAATATGCATACGCATGCATATAGCATGCACATGCATACACACCCAGAACACAAAACCCAACAAACAAAAAGGAAACTATGCCAAACCAAAGAGTTAACAACCTAACATGGTTATAACACGATCCCAAAATAAACCTAGATTACACAGGCATGTTATAAACACATAAACACAGACACAAATATATATATATACACACACACATATAATGAAAACAAAGAAAAGCAAAGAAAAGTGAAGAGCCAAAGTTAGAACCTTTACCTCAATACTAGAACTCTTTAGAACTTGATTTTGACCGTTCTCTTCAGTCAATATATTCATAACCAATTCAAAATGAGTTAGTAAACTTTAGAACTCAAAGATCAAGGCCAAAAAAGGTCCAAATCAAACAAAACTTGACTTGATGATGTATTGGGAAAGACTCCCTCTTTGATTCACTACTTTCTAGTGAATCTTGTGTGTTTTCGACCGTTTTCGTCCTCCCTTGAAAATGTGATTTTTATGGCTTTATATAGTCAAAAAATAGGGGTATGGGGGAGCTCTCAGACGATGTAGGATCCTTTATAAACTAGATTTATTGCAAAAAAGCTTTCCTTACATAGTTTCTAGAACCCTAGTTGTGTACGCATGCCCGTGCATGCGTGTACATGCAATAAGCATGCGTACGCATGGCTTGAATGTATGTACGCATTTGTGTGTGTGTGCGCACACTTAGGGTTTCCTGTGGCCTTTCTTTTCCAAAAATATTTTTATTCTTCTAAAAATAAGTTATATTTTTCACAAATGCTATCCTCAAGTCAATTTTTATCTAATTGGGCCTTAAACCAACCTTGGGCTTTAGGGTACTACCATCATTGGAAAACAGGAGCCCAAGTCATAAAGGGTACAAAATGCAATGTCTATAGATGCCCCTCTTTTAATTTGTGAGCTTCACTAACGAAATCAAAAGAATAAGAGACAAAAGATTTTGTTTTGACATGTGGCTCAAGCCAAACTCGCACATGGCAAAGAACACGTATACATGGGGCAAGGTGCAACTTTGCAGAGTTGTGTGGGATTCGTAAGTCCAAAGTGTCATAAGTGTTACTCAGGAAACAAGTAATGATAGGTTCACTATCCGTCAACTTGGTTTGCCAATTGTAAGCAAAAGGAAAATGACTCACTAGCCTATAGTCACTAAAAAAGAAAAACAAACATGGCCAATGGCCTCAACCATCAACCAAGCAAACAAGGTTCTCTTACGAGCTAAAAGGATACATATCTATGGTGTCCATCTAAGGCTCTTGCCTCAAACTTCTCTGGTGGCTCTTGCCTCTGGGTAATTTTTGTCTTTATCTCAATCTCTTTAATTCTAGGTGGCTCTTGCCTATGTCTCAAATTCTTTTATTCTGGGTGGCTTGCGCCTCAGTTCTAGTGTACATGTTCAATTCCAAGAAGGATATGTACTCAAGTTCTGTACTTTTATTCTCTGATTTATCTCAAGGGTTCTTGTATATTCAATTTTTGAAGGATATGTGCATAAGTGTGGTGGTGATCTTGGACGAAAAGCTCACTCAAATTTCTTCCCAACATGTAGGGGAGTTTTTGTTTGGGTAGCTTTCAACTTACGAGGAAGTCCTTGGTGATGTATGATCCACTAGGGAAAATGACTCACTTGGGAGTTTGTGTTGGTGTCTCTGACTCATGAGGGACTTTTCTTGGTAATCCTTGTCTTACTAGGGAGAACTACAGGGAAGTCTTCGATGATTCTAACCTGCTGGGGAAAAATCTTCTTTTCATGACTCACTAGGGAGCTTTGTTGGTGGTTTTAACTCTTAAGGGAGTTTTCTTGGTGATTTCTATTCCACTAGAGAGGATCTTGTTATTTCCAATCCATTAGGGAATGTTCTTAGGGCTATTATGCCTTTCAACTCATTGAGGGGTATTTCTGCAGCTTGGTAACTTTTGATGCTTTATGATCCATTAGGGATGATTTTTGAACTTCTCCTTCTATTTTCCCACCTCCTGGAGTCTACTGGGATATTCCAATTTTTTTTTTTTTTTTGCTAAACTACACGTAGTTTAATGGGGGCCTAAACTACATGTAGTTTAGCCACTGGGTGTCTTTCCCGCCTCTTCATTTTTATTTAACGGTTACCAACCCTTTTATTTTTCTTATTATTTTCATCTCTTTCATCTCTTCACATTCTCTATAACTCTTCAACTTCCTCCCTTTCTCTACAAAAGTGTCTACCCTTTCCTCATTTCTTCATCCCTCATAATCTAAAACTCTCATCTTCTCTCAAACTCTCTCATCTTCTCCAATGGCACCCAAGACCAAGAAGACCTCTTACATGATCACCAGTGAAGTTTTTAATCTCACTTGCTAGGCTGGAACCACAAGGATAACTGAGTCCCCTTCATTGCTTTACAAGCCACAAAATCACCTTTTAGAGAATGTATGGACCAGATTGGTAAGTTTTTCAAACTTTTCTCATTTTTAAGTTTTTTCTTTAATTTTAAATCTAATTATATTTTTTTCGATCTTCTGTTTTAATCCATTTTTAAACTTGTAAATGCTTGAGTTTTGCTGTGGGATGGGTTTAGATGAAAACCTAATGTCCTAGGAGGGGTAGGAACTTGTTTAGGATGAGTTTTGATCAATGGTAGGTTGTAACTATTGAAGAACTTGTTATGTTTGCATTCATGTGTATGCATGCATCGTGCATGTATGCATGGCCAGGCCATATGCATACGTGACTAAGCTGCATGCGTACACATTCATGTTCACTTGGATGCATGCCTTAGCATGTGTATGCATGCACAAGCCATGCGTACACATACACAGGTCATGCGTACGCATACATAGGCCTTGCATACACACGTTGAAGTCTAGAATCATTACTTTTTGCTCTGTTTGATTTTCTTTCACTTGTTTTTGTCCAAAATGATTCTTATGCTCATGTTTTTGATCTTTTACATGATTTACAGCCTTACTCAAGTAGGGGTAGTGCTGGTCACCTATTTGCATGGTATCAAATCCTGATGATCGAGACAAAGGCTTTAGTGAATATGCCTGGTTTTGGGCCAATTATGCATCTACTTCCTTTGGGTGTAGCTAGTGGCGTATTGGTGTAGGCACTAGTTGAGAGGTGGTAGGACACTACCCACACCTTCCACATTGCTAGGAGGGAGATGATTGTGACTTCTCACTGTGGGCACAACGGAAAATGGAGTCGCCACCTAGTTATATGGTCTAGGAATCATGAATATAGCGTCCTTTTGAGGAAGGACATTTTATCTTACTGCCAGAATTTGGGTTTGGAGTTGAGGTATGCTTTTAGGAAGGTGTTAGGCATCCAAGATCACCCAACCCTAAGGTTGGCCTCCCATCATTGTGTCTTATACCTTAACCTCGTTAAAAGCACTCTCAACACTTACATCTATACTCACATACACACACTAACATACATCTATGCATACAATTATGGTATATTTCATCCCAAAACACACATACTTATCGATCTAAAACAAAAGAGAGCCAAGGCATAAAAGAAAACCCTTGCATTCATCTAACATGTAGAAACTTATCATACATCTACGACAAGACAACAAGCATATTATCATAGCGAGGCAAACATATTACAAAACCCTAATCATACATATAAGCATGTTCTATCATATCATCAAGGTGAAACCCTAATACAATGCATGGACACGTTAATGCATGACTTATCCTTTACTTACCTCTCAGATGCATGAACATATGAATGAATGGCATTATGACTAAGAAACCCTAATCTACACATGTGATAACAAACAAACATGTTAAAAGGTAAACAAATAGTTATGGGGCTTGAAACTTATGAAAAGGAGGCTACACAAAATACACATGTGAATGCAGAAACAAAACAAACAAAAATTAGGGTTTCTGGGTAACGGCATCACGCACGCTAGAATAGGTCTGTGTATGCATGAGTTCAGCCTACGTGCACAGGCTAGATCACGCGTACGTAGATCCTTACCCAGAAAACCTAATTTACATAGAAACAGAGTAAAACAAAACAAAGAAACAGATTAATGACACAAAGAAACAAATGTAAAATTTAGCAACCTAACATGCTTAATGACACAAAGAAAACCTAAAACTAACCGAAACAAACATGTGTAAACATAAACTAAACAAAAGAAACAAATTAAAACAAAGATTAAAGGCATAAAAGGTAAAGAAAAGTTTAAAAGAATACCTTAAAGCAAAAGCTCTTAGGCTTGATTTTTGACCGTTTCCCTCAGTCAAATCTATCACAATTCAATAAAATAGTGATTAGCAATCTTAAACTCGATGTATTGGGGCAGAAAAAGGTCCTAATCAAATAAAAAATGACTTGAGGTTGTTTTGTGAAAAAAACCCTTTTGATTCACTATTTTCTAGTGAATCTTAGGTTTTTCCCATGAGATTTCTGCTTGTTTTGAAAATGTACCATGTAAGGCTTTATATAGTTGAAAAAACGGGGTTTGGGGTGGCTTCCAAACGATATAGGATTCGTTCTAAACCTCAACCATTATTTTAGAAAACTTACATTTCTTATGCTTTTGAAACCCTAGCTGCGTGCGCAGGAATGTGCCTGCGTACGTATACATTGGCTCGCGTATGCAGGCTAAGGGCCACTTTGGTCAATTTATTTCCAAAAGTAGATTTTTTCTCATTTAAAAGGTTATATTTTCCATTTTAATACTCCTCAAGTCAATTTAATATTTGATTGGGCTCTAAACTGGCCTTGGGCCTTAGAGTTTGAGCATCATTGGGGAACAGGAGCCCGAGTTGTAAGGGTTACAAAATGTAGTGTCTACAAATGCCCTTCTTTTGATTTGTGAGATTCACTAACAGAATCAAAATAACAAGAGACAAAACATTTTTTTTCGATGTGCAGCTTGGGCCCAACCCACGTACATGACACATATCATGCATACATGGGCGGGGTGCAACTCCGAAGAGTTGCATAGGATTCATATGCTTGAAGTCCCACCTTTGTTGCTCGGGAAATGAGCAATGATAGGTTCACTATCTCAAAATTGTTTTACCATTTGCTAGCAAATGGCAAGTGACTTACTATCTTAGAGTCACTAAAAAGAAAAAAAGAAAACAAACAAAGGGTGCTCTTACGAGCTGACCGAATAAACAACAAAAGGATATAGTCTTTGTGGTGTCATTCGGGGCTCTTGCCTCAAACTTCTCCAGGTGACTTGTTCCTCTTGTCTTCTTCACTTCTTTCTCAACCTTTTCTGGTGAGGCTCTTGCCTTGGGTTAGCCTTGGCCTCTTTTTCTATCACTATCTCTACCTTTTTCTTACCGTGCATGCATATTCAACTCTCGGAGGATATGTGCACAAGAAGGATCCATTAAGGATGGTGAAACACTCACTGAGGAGTGGATAGGGAGGAATCTTATGCCTCTCACGACTTGCCTAGGGATGAGAAGCTCACTAAGGAGTAGTGTAGATCCACTAGGGAAGAATCTTCTTCTTCCTTCATGGTTCATAGAGGATTTTAAGGAAGAATCTTCTATTTCCTTGCTAGGGATTTTTTTTTCTTTTGTATGGGACTTGTCGATGCCCGGGTCGCGAATGGTCGGAAAAAAACCGCTGCCGGGCCTTCGTTCGACCACCTGCCGTGGCGACGCTCCCGCACACGCGGGGCCCATTGGAGGCTTTTCTTGATAATCAGTGTGGTTTGCGCGGAGCTTCGGGTGCTCTCTATTTCAAGGGGAGAAAGGTATTTGTCTACCTTTGGAGGTATGGCGGGAATCTTGGCCAAATTTTAGGTGATTACCAAAGGTAAGTGAAATCGCCACCAATCATTGGATTTTTCTATGGTGTGATTGGTCACCTATTTCTAGTTGATTTTATTACAAATCCTAGGCTAAGAAAAAGGGAATTTTTCCTAATTTAATGTGGATGGCAAAAAATCTTGATTCTTGAGTCCGGAAGTTTGGTTACGTGTGGAGAAGGTGTTAGGCACTCCACAACGCCTGCCCAAGGACAGTCCTTTGTTTTGATAAAACCTTAATTTTTGGAGATTGGCAGTAAAAAACATGATTTTGGCATTAGCTTTCGGGGCTTTTCATGCATGGGAGGCTTTGAGGTTTGGCATTTGAATGGCTGTGGTCCCAATCTATACTTTTCTAAGGCATTCGGGTAAAGTACCAGATTTCCACGGCGAAAATTCAGTGACATGTCACCTTACTTTCATGGCGGAAATTAGGCATCACTTTGCCTTAGGTGACATGGACTGTGACAATCAGACCAGAGGGGGCGAGCAAGTATATATATACATACATCATGCACAATGCAAGCACACAGAGTAGGAAAATAAATGCCTACATCCTTAGAGCATGGCCCAAAATGTTGGTGCAGGAAAGTAAATAAGGGTCACTATACTCTAGAGATGAGGATGAATGGTACATGGCATGATATACCTAATTCAACCCATCTAAAAGAGAAAGGAGGGAGGAAGGAATGGGGTTTAAAAGAGTACATAACTGAATGGGAGAGGCTAGCCCCCTAAATCTATTGAACATGGTCACTTGGCTTATATCGACATACTTGCATCCTCACCCTTTTTGCTTGCACTTGGGAGACCGTGCCCTAGCTCCATACGTCCTCTCTCCATGTGTACACATACAAAGGCAAGAATAAGAAACTAGCAGACAAGCAATGGAAAGAAAGAGATGCACAGATAATGTGCAAAGGGTGCAAAGCAAACAAGCAAGATAGATATAACCTGGAGAAAGGATGTGAGCATTCGGCACGATCGCTATAACCCACTGTAGATCAGGAACTTGGAACTTCTTTTGGAACTTGTCAACTATGATGGCAAGGCGAAGGACATGGTTGCTAACTAACCTTGAGATAGGACGTGAGCATACGACATGGCTGCTATCACGCACTGTAGATCAAGAACTTGGAACTTCTTTAGGAACTTCATAACTGTGATGTGAGCATACGACACGACCGCTATAACCCACTATAGATCAGGAACATGAAAACTCTTCAAGAACTTGATAACTATGATGGTGAGGCGTACGACATGGTCACTAATTAACCTCGAGATAGGATGTGAGCATACAGCATGGCCACTATAACCCACTGTAGATAAGGAACATGAAAATTGTTCAGCAATTTGATAACAGTGTGATGGCGAGGCATACAACACGGTTGCTTGTTAACCTCAAGATAGATTGTGAGCATACAGCACGGCCGCTATAACCCACTGTAGATCAGGAACTTGAAACTTCTTCAGGAATTTGTTAATTATATGATGGCGAGGTGTACGACACAGTCGCTAATTAACCACAAGATAGGATATGAGTGTACAATGTGGCCTTTATAACCCGCTGTAGATAAGGAACATGGAACTTCTTCAGGAACTTGACAACTGTGATGGTGAGGCATAAGACATGGTAGCTAATTAACCTCGAGATAGGATGTGAGCATACGGCACGACTGCTATATCCCACTGTAGATCAGGAACTTGGAACTTCTTTAGGAACTTGATAACTGTGATGGCGAGGCGTATGACACGATCACTAATTAACCTTAAGATAGGATGCGATCAGACGGCACGACTACTATAACCCACTGTAGATCAGTAACTTGAGAACTCGTCCAAAATTTGACAACTGTGATGGCGAGGCGTACGACACGAACGTTAATTAACCTCGAGATAGGATGTGAGCATACGGCACGGCCACTATAACCCACTGTAGATCTGGAAATTGAAAACTCATCAGGAATTTGATAACTGTGCGATGGTGAGGCGTACGACACTGTCACTAATTGACCACGAGATAGTATGTGCATATACGGCATGTCCGCTATAACCCACTATAGATCAGTAACTTGTAACTTCTTCAGGAATTTGATAATTGTGTGATGGCGAGGTGTATGACACGGTCGCTTATTAACCTCGGGATAGGATGTGAGCATAATGCACGGTCATTATAACCCACAGTAAATCAGGGACTTTGAACTTCTCTAGGAAGTTGGTAACTGTGATGGGGAGGTGTTCGACGTTGATGCAAATTAACCTCGAGATAGGATGTGAGCATATGGCACAACTACTATAACTCGCTGTAAATCAGGAACTTGGAACATATTTAGGAACTTCATAACTATGAAGGCGAGGCGTACGACATGGTCCCTATTTGACATTGAGATAGGAAGTGAGCATACAACACGATCGGTATAACCCACAGTTGATCAGGAACTTGAAAAGTCTTTGGGGATTTAATAATTGTGTGATGGTGAGGTATACGACACGGTCGCTAATTAACCTCGAGATAGGATGTAAGCATATGGAACGACCACTATAAGCCACTGTAGAGTAGGAACTTTAAAACTCTTCTAGAACTTGAGATGGCGAAGCGTACAACACGGTCGCTAATTAACCTCGAGACAGCATGGCCGCTATAACCCACTGTAGATTTGGAACTTGAAAAGTTCTTAAGGATTTGTTAACTGTGTGATGGTGAGGGGTACGAAATGGTTGCTAATTAACCTCGAGATAGGATGTGAGCATACAGAATGGCTGCTATAAGCCATTGTAGATAAGAAACTTTAAAACTCTTTTGGAACTTGAAAATTGTGATGGCAAAGCATACGACATGATCGCTAATTAACCTTGAGATAGGATGTGAGCAAACGACATGGCCGCTATAACCCACTATAGATCTAAAACTTCAAAACTCTTCAAAAACTTGATAACTGTGATGGCAAGGCGCATGACACGGTCACAAGTTAACCTTGAGAAAGGATGTGAGCATACTGCACGACTGCTATAACCCACTTTGGATTAGGAACTTGAACACTCTTCAGGAATTTGATAACTGTGTGATGGCAAGTAATACGACACGGTCGCTAATTAACCTCGAGATAGTATGTAAGCAAACGGCACGGCCGCTATAACCCACAGTTGATCAGGAACTTAAACACTCTTCAGGGATTTGATAACTGTGTGATGACGAGGTGTACGACACGGTTGCTAATTAACCTTGAGATAGGATGTGAGCATATGGCACGACCGCTATAAGCCATCGTAGAGTAGGAACTTTAAAACTTTTCTGGAACTTGATAACTGTGATGGTGAAGCGTACGACACAGTCGCCAATTAACCTCGAGATAGGATGTAATCATACAACACGGCCTCTATAACCCACTGTAGATCAAGAACTTGAAAAGACTTTAGGGATTTGTTAAATGTGTGATGGCGAGGCGTACGACACGATCGGTAATTTAGCTCGAGATAGGTTGTGAGCATACGGCACGACTGCTATAACCCACTGTAAATCAGGAACTTTAAAACTCTTCTGGAACTTGATAACTGTGATGGCGAAGCATACGACACGATCGCTAATTAACCTCGAGATAGGATATGAGCAAACGGCACGGCCGCTATAACCCACTGTTGATCTGAAACTTCAAAACTCTTCAAAAACTTGATAACTGTGATGGCGAGGCGCACGACACAGTTGCTAATTATCTTTGAGAAAGGATGTGAGTGTACTGCACGACCGTAATGACTCGCTTTAGATTAGGAACTTGAAAACTCTTCAGGAAATTGATAACTGTGTCATGGCAAGGCGTACGACACGGTCACAAATAAACCTTGAGATAGGATGTGAGCAAATAACACGGCCGCTATAACCCACTATAGATAAGGAACATGAAAGCACTTTAGCAATTTGATAAAAGTGTGATAGCAAGGCGTACAACACAGTCGCTAATTAACCTCGAGATAGCGTGTGAGTATATGGCATGGTCGCTATAACCCACTATTGATAAGGAACAAGGAACTACTATAGGAACTTGGTAACTGTCGTGGCGAGACGTACGACATGGTCGCTAATTAACCTCGAGATAGGATGTAGCATAAGGCATGGCTGTTATAATTCACGGTAGATCAGGAACAAGGAACTTCAATAGGAACTTGATAACTGTCGTGGTGAGGCGTACGACATGGTCGCTAATTAACCTCGAGATAGGATGTGAGCATACGGCACATTTAATATATCCCACTGTAGATCAGGAACTTGGAACATATTTAGGAACTTGAAAACTAAGATGGCGAGGCGTACGACACGACTGCTAATAAACGTTGAGATAGAATGTGAGCATATGGCACGACTGCTATAAGCCACTGTAGATCAGGTACTTTAAAACTCTTCTGGAACTTGATAATTGTGATGGCAAGGTGTACAACACGGTTGGTAATTTAGCTTGAGATAGGATGTGACCATACGACACGGCTGCTATAACCCACTGTAGATCTGGAACTTGAAAAGTTTTCAAGAACATGGTAACTGTGATGGCAAGGCGCACATCACGGTCGCTAATTAACCTTGAGAAAGGATGTGAGCATACTATATGACCGCTATAACCCACAGTATATCAGGAACTTGAAAACTCTTCAGGAATTTGATAACTGTGTGATGGTGAGGCATACGACACAATCGCTAATAAAGCTCGAGATAGCATGAGAGCAGATAGCGTGGCCGCTGTAACCCATCGTAGATCAGGATGTGAGCATACGACACGGCCATTATAACCCACTATGGATCAGGAACATTGAACTTCTATAGGAAGTTGATAACTTTGATGAGGAGGCATCTGATGTGGTCGCTGATTAACCTCGAGATAGGACTTGAACATATGGCATGATCACTATAACCCATTGTAGATCTGTAACTTGGAAATACATTACAAGCTAGATAACTGTGAAGGCAAAGAGTATGACACAGTCGCTAATTAACCCCCAGCTTGGATGTGAGCATATGGCACAGCCACAAAAACTAACTTTAGATCAGTAAATTGAAAACTCTCCGGGAATTTGATAGCTCCGTGATGGCGAGGCGTACAACCAATCGATAATTAACCTCGACATAGGTTGTGAGCATACGGCACGGCCGCTATACCCCACTGTAGATCACGAACTTGAAAACTCTTCAGGAATTTGATAACTGTGTGATGGCGAGGCACATGACGCGGTCGCTAATTAACCTTTAGAAAGAATGTAAGCATACTGCTCGACCGCTATAATCCACTGTAGATTAGAAACTTGAAAACTTTTTAGGAATTTGATAACTGTGTGATGGTGAGGCGTACGCCCGGTTGATAATTAACCTCGAGATTGGATATGAGCATACGGCACAACAACTGTAATCCACTGTATATTAGGAACTTTATAACTCTTCTGGAACTTGATAATGGTGATGGCGAGGGGCACGACATGGTCGCTAATTAACCTCGAGATAGCATGAGAGTAGATGGCGTGGCCATTGTAACCCACTGTAGATTTGGAACTTGAAAACTCTTCAGGAATTTGATAATTGTGTGATGGCGAGGCGCACGATGCGGTCATTAATTATCCTTGAGCATACGGCTTGATCGCTATAACCCACAGTAGATCAGGAACTTGAAAACCCTTAAGGAAATTGATGACTGTGTGATGGCGAGGCATATGCTCGGTCGATAATTATCCTTGAGATAGGATGTGAGCATACGCCGCTATAAGCCACTGTGGATTAGGAACTTTAAAAGTGTCATGCCCTGAACCCAACTACAAAGATAGGCACATGATAACCGCCGCACGCTTATAAAGTAAGCACCCTACAAGTGTGCAAGGCTTTATTAGCAACTAAAATTTATCCTCAAAAATTAATATCAAATAAATCCAAAATACCTCAACAATTTCTTTATGAATAGATCTCCAATAATTTAATAGGAACAAAATCCAAACCTCATGTACATAATGCCAATTGGCCAATAAATATAAAACTATTAGAAGTCCATCCAATCACAAAATCACTAAGCTTCTTTTCCTGCTCACAACACAACATCAAAATTCCCAAAACTTGGTATTCTTCACGATCTGAAACTCAAAAAGCCATATCAAAAGGAACTTCTCCCTGACGCTTCCTCTAAAAACTTAGATATCACCTCAAAGGTGTAATCAATCCTTCTTTACTTCAGTCTTTTGGGTAGACTCCTCTCTTAAAATATCTCTCCATATACGTTGATTTAATAAGCTTATATAGCTAGGGTTCAACCTTATTTTCTAAAAAACTCCCTTATAATTATTAATTATAAATTGTCCCCATAAATAAATTTACTTAAATAACCTTCCTTTTATTTTTTATTTTTATTTTTTTTCGGGGTATTACAAAAAGTCTTCTGGAACTTGATAATGGTGATGGCGAGGCGCACTACGCAGTCGCTAATTAACCTTGAGAAAGGATGTGGGCATACTGCACGACCGCTATAACCCGCTATAGATCAAGAACTTGAAAACTCTTTAGGAATTTGATAACTCTGTGATGGCAAGGCGTAGACCCAGTCGCTAATTAACCTCGAGATAGGGTGTGAGCGTACAGCACGACCGCTATAAGCCACTTTAGATTAGGTACTTTAAAACCCTTCTAGAACTGGATAATTGTGATGGCCAGGCACACTACGCGGTCGCTAATTAATCTTGAGAAGGGATGTGAGCATACTGCACGACTGCTATAATCCTCTGTAGATTAGAGACTTGAAAACTCTTCAGGAATTTGATAACTGTGCAATTGCAAGGCGTACGACATTGTCGCTAATTAACCTCGAGATAGCATGTGAGCATATGGCATGGCTGCAATAACCCACTATAGCTCAATAACTTGAAACTTCTTCAGGAATTTGATAATTGTGTGATGGCGATGCGTATGACACGGTCGCTTATTAAGCTTGGTATAGAATGTGAGCATACGGCGCGGCCGTTATAACCCATCGTAGATCAGGGAGTTTCAACTTCCTTACAAACTAGACAACTATGAAGGCAAAGCCTACGACACGGTCGTTAATTAACCTCCAGCTTGGATGTAAGCATACGACATAGCCACTATAACCCACTTAAGATCAGGATCTTGAAAACTCTTTAGGAATTTGATAACTCTGTGACGGCGAGGCTCACACCCGGTAGCTAATTAACCTCGAGATAGGATGTAAGCATACGACACGGCCGCTATACCCCACTGTAGATTAGGAACTTGAAAACTCTTTAGGAATTTAATAACTGTGTGATGGCGAGGCGCATGACGTGGTTGCTAATTAACCTTGAGAAAGGATGTGAGCATACTGCACGATCGCTATAAACCACTGTAGATCAGGAACTTGAAAACTCTTCAGGAATTTGATAACTCTGTGATGGCGAGGCGCACACCCGCTAGCTAATTAACCTCGAGATAGGATGTGAGCATACGGCACGACAGTTATACCCCATTGTAGATCAGGAAGTTGAAAACTCTTTAGCAATTTGACAACTGTGTGATTGCGAGGCACACGACGCGGTCGAAAATTAACCTTGAGAAAGGATGTAAGCATACTGCATCACTGCCATAACCCACTGTAGATCAGGAATTTGAAAACTCTTCAGGAATTTGATAACTGTGCGATTGCAAGGCGTACAACACTGTCGCTAATTAACCTCGAGATAGGATGTGAGCCTACGGCACGGCTGCTATAAGCCACTGTAGATTAGGAACTTTAAAACTCTTTTGGAACTTGATAACGGTGATGGCAAGGTGCAAGACACGGTCGCTAATTAACCTTGAGAAAGGATGTGAGCATACTGCACGACCACTATAACCCACTGCAGATGAAGAACATGAAAACTCTTCAAGAATTTGATAATTGTGCGATCGCAAGTTGTACGACATTGTTACTAATTAACCTTGAGATAGCATGTGAGTATATGGCATGGCCGCAATAACCCACTGTAGATCAGTAACATGAAACTTCTTCAGGAATTTGAAAATTGTGTGACGGCGAGGCGTATGACACGGTCGCTTGTTAACCTTGGGATAGGATGTGAGCATACGGGACGGCCGTTATAACCCATTGTAGATCAGGGAGTTTGAACTTCTTTACAAACTAGATAACTATGAAGGCAAAGCGTTTGACACGATTGCTAATTAACCTCCAACTTGGATGTGAGCATATGGCATAGCCACTATAACCCACTTTAGATGATGAACT